>NC_069501.1:1245214421-1245459421 GCF_027579735.1 Bombina bombina
CCATCACAAAGCTTCCATCCACCACGCCCCCTGACATGCCACTTTAGGCTTGCTCTGTTCTCTCTGCTGTCAGGATCCAAACGGCCAGGTATGTTTGTCCTCGTGCAGTCTCTAATGCCCATGACTGCATCTGACAAACATACTTGGCCGTTTATTATATAGGATAGAACATATTCTGGTATGTGAAGAACATTGGAATTTAAAATATGAATATTTTCATGTCAGGTTAGCGCACTTGTATGACAGCAAAATTGTGATCAGGTTTGCGCCAGTAGGGTTTTTTGTTTGGCCACCTTTCACGCTCCATTAAAGTCTATAGGAGAAAACGTTAACACAATCGCAATATTGTAACTTCTGCTTTATGCGCATGTCGGGTTATTGCGCAAGTGAAAATGCTTTACTTTCAACTTGTAAACAACGTGTGAAAAATGCCAGTTAGCACACAAGCGGAGCGATAATTAATCCTCCACTTGTAATCTAGCCCTAGAGACAGGTATGAACAAGCTCCTGAACATATCAGCCAATCCCGGTGCAGAAGGTAGGAGTGTCAAGTTTTTAAAATAATCATCTATTTATAATTATGCATAAGTAAACACTTTAATTTATTGATAGCCTGTTCTATGGTGATACCATTGTTAGCCTGTTCTATGGTGATTTACCACTTGGGTGCAGCTTCTTTTAGCCCAGTAATGTTTTTCACAAAGTAGAACTTTCCTGTAAAATAGTATATCAGTCTGATCCTACCTATTACGGTTAGCCCAGCACCGAAATACCAGGCAATTCCCCTCTTCGAACAAGAAACACAGCAACCCCAGACGATCGTTTCAGCCTTCATTGGGCCTTGTCAGTGAGGTGTAGCTATATTCCTTTAAGCACACTGAGCAAGGAGTCCATGTCTGGTTGCCCCTTTTTTCCCATAGGGAGACTAAATACACACAGAAAGAAGCGCACTCAAAGGAACAAACAACTAGCTAAATACCATTGTTAGCCTGTCCTATGGCCATTTACCACCTGAATGCAGCTTCTTTTAGCCCAGTAACGCTTTTCACAAAGTAGAACTTTCCTGTAGTATATTAGTCTGATCCCACCTATTACGGTCACTCCAGTGCCGAAATACCAGGCAATTCTCATCTTTGAACAAGGAACACAGCAACCCCAGATGTTGGGGCCTTCATTGGGCCTCGTCAGTGTAAACAGCAACTCCCCAGTGTATCTGGGGTATTTCCGGATTCAGTATTTCAAGTCTGCCCACTGTCCCTTCTGCCGCTTAAAGGGCAAATGGCATGATTTCCAGGGGCTGTTTAGCTCTTCCCAAGACATAACACAACTTTACACACCACACTCCACCCATCCCTGCACATGACACATCAAAACTCCCACCCATCCCTGCACATGACACACCACACTCCACCCATCCCTGCACATGACACATCAAAACTCCACCCATCCCTGCATGTGACACACCATAACTCCACCCACCCTTGCACATGACACACCACAACCACACCCTTCCTTGCACATGACACACCACAACTCCACTGATTCCTGCACATGACGCACCATAACTACACCCATCTCTGAACATGACACACCATAACACCACCCATCCATGCACATGACACATTAAAAATCCACTGATCCCTGCACATGTCACACCATAACTCCACCCATCCCTGCACATGACACATAAAAATCCACCAAACCCAGCACATGTAACACCAAACTCCACCCATCTCTATACATAACACACCACAACTCCCCCTATCCTTGCCTATGAAACACTACAACTCCCCCCATCCCTGCCCATGACACACCAAAACTCCCCCCATCCCTGCCCATGATACATCACAACTTCACTCATCCCTGCATATGACACACCATAACTCCACCAATCCCTGCAAATGACACACCACAACTCCACCAATCCCTTACATGACACAACCATGCGATTCAGACACACTCCCTCCTGTTGTGGCTATGAAAGTCAAACATCAGTGGACCGCTGATCACATGTCTATCTCATTTAACAATTCTTTAAATGCTGTGAGGTATATTTCCTTGGGATATGTTGAAGATGCTCACTTCCCTTTATAGGGGGCAACTTGCTTATAGAGTTCCCAATTATTTAGGTTATTATTTGATTTTGCCCCTACTGCAGCTTGCTATTTAGTGCAAAAGTCCTGGTTTTTAAAGTAAAACAATCAAAGAACCCATGGTTTTCCACACACCACTTTTGGTCCTCCTGATCCACCACTCCTGACATTGCATTTACATCCTTTCACTCAGGTGGACGTTCTTTCTCATATAATTAGACTGCCTGTGTATAATTAAACCCTTAAACAGTATATAACATAGTCCTGTTATGTGCTATCACTGAGTAAAACCGGTTACATCAATAGTAAGAAATGCAGAATTCTGATCCTATTCAACACCCTTAAACAAATTCATATGTTTACAGACTGGTAAACATTCAAACACATTAAATACAATTAACTTTAGAGAGGTATAAACCCAATCAGACAGTTGTTTAAACAAAGACCCATCACCTGAAACAATAGTTCCCCGTCAAAGTTATCCAGCCAGCCAGAAGGTAAAAGAAGAAATGAACCAGTGGATCTTAAATCATTAATTCATCATAGGTACCTCGACTATAATAGCCTCATCCAATCCATCATCAAAAATGCTCAAAAGAGCTACACTGCAACTTGTGGTTGGATTTTTCTTAAACTCTTTTAGACATCTATGTCCTTGAATTGCTTTAAGAGCTCAGAAACATAGTCAATTATTTCCATGATGACTAAGCTTCCATCATTATCACCCTGTTTTATTACAATAGTGTTTATTTAGCCAACATTGTTTAAAGTAATATGCTGTTCAAAGTGTAAATTGCTGCAGGTCATATGTGAGGTATTTGCAAGCTTTACCAGATGTACTTTAATAAAAGGCTTCCAAAAATGGCTCCTGCAATAAAAACATTTTTTGAGTCCAATATGCCAGCTACCACTTGAATTTCACACTCATCATAAAGTTACAACAAAAACGACAAAATCAAAACTGTCCTGAAAATCAAGACAATCTGTTACTTTAGGTGATTCATTAGATGCCACAGATATGGCAAAGTAAAATCATCCCAAACTCACTGACAAGTCCTGTTCTCACACGACTGGTTCTGTAACAGAAGGGAAAGGGCAACACAGCACAATAACTTTCTTGTGCAATAATAAATGTGAGCAGCAGCTGAGCGGTATCCACTGACTACTTGCAAACATGCGTGGATAAGTTCCCTGGTTGAGAGCGTTGTCTGTTTGTCAAATGACAAAGGGGCCCATTGTGGCTTCCTACATTGCTTTATTTTTTTCATGCACTAATTTTTTTTTTTTTTATTTAAATATATTTTGTGATAGATCAATCAAACTGTACAAACTAGAAACTACACAAAATTAAGACAGCTAAAAGTGCTCAATAGCAACCCCCTACTTACCTACTGCTCCCCAGTCTGAGTATTCTAAACTGAATTTGAAATTTGGTAGGGATCAATCAAGATAGACAAAAATTAAATTCTGATCAGTTATCAGATTTGAAAATGAAACAGAAATGAATGCAATAGTAAGCAGCTCAGAGCAGGTCCTTCGCTCTCCTGTACCAATGTCAGGTAATAGTCAAGTGTGGTGCTACGCTGTACACCCCAATGATCACGTATTCAGTGCTATGGAAAAAAAGGGTGCTTTACAAATAAAGTATCATTATTATCAATATAATTATTACTATTAATAATAAAAATAGCAATAATAATAGGTAATGTATGCCTTATTAATATTCTGTTTCATCCTGTAAGAAGACCATATTAGGATACATCAATGCAGTAGCGGAGGGCCCTGGTGCAAAAGAAAATTTGGGCCCCGAAAGATAACTCAGTAGGAAGTAATAGTATTAATAGCTAGATGTACCTGCTACCTGCACTATTAAAAGGCTCCCCTGATTTAGGATTGTACTCAACTTTTGTATAAACTGGCTGCTATGGGCCCCCCAAACACATGGGCCCTGGTGCCAATGCAGCTGCTGCACCAATGATGGTTCTGCCCCTTCATCAATGATTTATTCCTACAGATGATATTATACCAATAATGGTGCCTTATAGTAACTTTCTGTTCCTCTTTGTCAGTAGCTGATCTCTAGCAGACGTTTGCATTCAGATTCTGCAGATAATAAAAAACAGCGAATGCTTTCATATTAATTACATTTGACTGAAAACCCTAAACAAATGGTCCCTCTAACAAAAGATATAGGACTACAAGTGACGCACTAATGTTACTCGCACACATAGTGCAATTTGAATGTAAATGGTTGGGCACGGACGCAAAGAAAGTTTGCTCTCAATGGATTAGCGCGCCTGAAGGTGTGAGGTTTACAAAAAAAAAGGTTTACAAAACAGATTAAAATAAACTATTACACTTTGTGATAGAAATATATCATATAAATATTAATAAAATCTTTTTATATGGGTTAAAAGGTATATGGTAAGAGCTATAATGTGTATATATACTGTATGTCGTAGGGGGATATCTATCAAGCCATCAACTTTGTTGAATTCAACGACAACAATACACTCACCTAACATCGCGGCCGCGGACCAGAATACGATCTCCATATTTATAAAAAAAGGCACACACCAAGTACCGTGCGATGAGCATCATACTGTTGTTAACTAACAGTCATCGATCTCGCGTCTATTCAGCTTTTTACCAACTTTAATTATACCGTTTCACTGAACGCCGCCTCAATACTAAAATGTCTAACCCCTATCCCGCTGCTCCCAGACCCCGCCGCCACTAAATAAAGTTATTAACCCCTATCCCGCCTTTCCCGGACCCGCCGCAACCTAAATAAAGTTATTAACCCCTATCCCGCCGCTCCTGGACCCCACCTTAGCCTAAATTTTTTTATTAACCCCTATCCCGCTGCTCACGGACCCCGCAGCAACATAAATAAAGTTATTAACCCCTATCCCACTGCTCCCGGACCCTGCCGCAACCTGAATAAAGTTATTAACCCCTATCCCGCCTCTTCCGGACCCGCCGCCACTAAATAAATGTATTAACCCCTAAACCTCTGGCCTCCCACATCACTACCCTAACCCCAATCAGCCAATAGGATGAGAGCTCAATCTTATTGGCTGATTGGAACAGCCAATAGCATGAGAGCTACTCAAATCCTATTGGCTGATTGGAACAGCCAATAGGATTTTAGCAGCTCTAATCCTATTGGCTGATTGGAACCTTTCAGCCAATAGGAATGCAAGGGACTTCATCTTGGATGATGTCACTTGCATTCAAGTTCCAGTTTATGGCGGCAAGAGGAGCTCCGTGCCGGATGTCTTCAGGATGGACCCGCTCTGTGCCGAATGGATGAAGATAGACGATGCCGTCTGGATGAAGACTTCGCTGGCTGGATGAAGATGGAAGAGGCTGCCTGGATGAATACTTCTTGCCGGCTGGATGGATCCTTCAAGCGGGACTTCAAGAACTGTAAGTGGATCGTCGGGGTTAGTGTTAGTTTTTTTAAGGTTTTTTGGGGTGGGTTTTATTTTTAGAGTAGGGTCTGGGCTGTAAAAGAGCTAAATGCCATTTTAAGGGCAATGCCAATACAAATGCCCTTTTCAGGGCAATGGGGAGCTTAGGTTATTTTAGATAGGTTTTTTATTTCAGGGGTTGGTTGTGGTTGTGGTAGGTTTTACTGTTGGGGGGTGTTTGTATTTTTATTTACAGGTAAAAGAGCTGATTTCTTAAGGGGCAATGCCCCACAAAAGGCCCTTTTAAGGGCCATTGGTAGTTTATTGTAGGCTAGGTTTTTTTTTATTTTTGGGGGGCTTTTTTATTTTGATAGGGCTATAAGATTAGGTGTAATTCCTTTTTATTTTTGATGTGTTTTTTTACCGTAATTTAGTGTTTTTATTTTTTGTAACAGCGTTTATTTTTTTTTGTAATTTAGTCATTTTTAATAAGGTTAAATAGTAGATTTAAATAATTTGAGTAGTGTTAGGGTTTTTTAATATGCGATTTAGTTAATTTAATTGGTAGTTTAATTTAAGTGTAGTCTCATAGTTAGGGTAGGTTAATTAATAGTTTAAAAATAGTTTATTTTAATTCTACATCTAAGTTTAAATTTATTTTAAGATAGGGATGTGGTCATTTTAATTTAAAGTTAGCGGCTTGTTAGGTTTAGGGGTTAATAGCTTAATTTAGTTTATGGCAATGTGGGGGCTGACGGTTTAGGGGTTAATAGGTTTAGTTAGTGGTAGTGATGTGGGAGGCCAAAGGTTTAGGGGTTAATACGCTTATTTAGTGGCTGCGGGGTCCTGGAGTGGAGGGGTTAATACTTTTATTTAGGTTGTGGCAGGGTCGGGGAGAGGAGGAATAGGGGTTAATAACTTTATGTAGGTGGCGGTGATGTCGGGCGGCAGATTAGGGATGTTTAGACTCGGGGCTTATGTTAGCGTGTTAGGTGTAAATGTAACTCGTTTTCTCCCATAGAAATCAATGGGATATCTGGCAGCATCAAACATAAGCTTTCGCTGCTTTCAGACTCCCATTGATTCGTATGGAATCCGCGGCCTCCAGGGTGGCGGATTGAAAACCAGATACGCTGGACCGGAATAGCCGCGAGTTTACCTGTTAACTATATGATAACTTTGAAAAATTGTCAAATAGTGGCGAATGTGTATTCAGAACATCTGTAATGACGTAAGCATCGGTCTGTGCCGGATTGAGACCGGCGGATCGTATGTTACATCACAGATTTCAACTTTTGCCGGTCTGCAGGCTTTGATAACTAGGTCGGATCAAGCTCGCAAAACAATTACGCTGCCAAATTCCAGCATATTTGCGGTTGACGGCTTGATAAATATCATCTAAATATGTTTATGTTTGTATATATGTGTATAAACATGAGTATTTATGTGTTTATATGTGTATTTTTAAATATACATACATATATACACACATATAAACATGTCTATACATATATACACACATATAAACACGTCTATACATATATACACACATATAAACACGTCTATACATATATACACACATATAAACACGTCTATACATATATACACACATATAAACACGTCTATACATATATACACACATATAAACATGTCTATACATATATACACACATATAAACACGTCTATACATATATACACACATATAAACACGTCTATACATATATACACACATATAAACACGTCTATACATATATACACACATATAAACATGTCTATACATATATACACACATATAAACACGTCTATACATATATACACACATATAAACACGTCTATACATATATACACACATATAAACACGTCTACACATATATACACATACAGTATATATTTATTTAATTTTAATAATTGTAATGCTTTAATGTTTTGTGTTTTGAATATAAATACTTTACATTCCAATGTTCTTCACAAATAAGAAAATACAGCAGGTATTGGCAGGTGCACTCTCACTAACACTTTAGTTCCAAATGCCAGGGTGCTAGAATATGGTGTAGAATATGGAAATCAGGAGACAGCACTCACTGGTCTTGACAATACTGGATTTATTCAGTGACGTTTCGGGGAATACACCCCTTCATCAGACCCTGAATAAATCCAGTATTGTCAAGACCAGTGAGTGCTGTCTCCTGATTTCTATATATATATTCATCTATTTAGAATTAGTGAAAGTAGAATATAACGTTACCTTCTATAATAAGCTGCTAATAAGTATGACCATATGTAAAATTTGGTATACATTCAGCATATAATGCGATCAGCTTAGTAGTAAGTAGCAGGTAACTAAACTATTCAATTAGCTCAAATGTTATTTTCTTCTTTCTTTCTTCATTTGTCAATTAATGAGACTCTATGTCCATAGGTGAATAGGGCACCAACAAGATTACTTACATACAAATCGAGCAATAAAAACATAAAAATATCTTTCAGAGAATTACATTCTCACAGCAGTAAAGACATATACATATACACGATTTAATAAAATGAATAAATAATCACTTAGAGTATTACATTCTCACATTATAAGGTATTCAGCCGTACATAGGTAGTTTTCCTTAATAGGTATACACCCACAAGTAACACAGGTAGGTCAGGCCATCCAATAGCAAGATAGAATAGTCTATATCAGTTTGAATAGGGCATTAGGGCAGTATTCTGTCTATGATTAAGGCTCCAAAGGAGCTGAAACGCGTCAGACGCCCACCCCAGCCCCTTTCTTGCTGTCTATTATAGCCATTTGTCCTGTAAATATATCTTAGAAGCTTTTATATTGTGCTAATAAATCCTCACTTTTGCTTTGAGCTCCCTGTCCGGACTTTTTCTTTGTTCTACCACTATATATATATATATATATATATATATATATATATATATATATATATATATATATATATATAAAATAGATTGTAAGTTCCCACGGGAATAGGGCCCTCAATTCCCCCTGTATTTGTCTGAAAAATGTTATCTTATATTCTATTGTTTCACCGTTTTTATCTTGGTACCCATGGACAGCTCTGCGGAATATGTTGGCGCTTTATAAATAAATAATAATAATAATAATAATAATATAATACAATATATATTAAATAAGAAGAAAATGTTTTTTTTCTATGTGAATAACATTGGAATAATAAATATAGTGCTCATAACTACCTTCTGGTTTACTGCAGTTGTTCTAATGCAGTGTATAGCACGAGCGATAAGTTAAGTCTATGGGAGAAGAGGTTAGTGCAGTAGTGATATTTGAAGTTTTACGTTAGCACAAATCAGACTTTTTACTTACAACTTATAATATTCACACTAACCCACCCAAGTTCAATTTTTACTGCGTGGATGTTTTGTAGTTGAACACTAGATGGAGACAAAACACCACTGCAGAAGAGAGCTCATACCTTTCTAAAACATCAAAAAACTAATACAGAAAGTGGCAACGGTTGTTTATTTGTTTATACCAGGAAATATTTTACTATAAATTAAACTGCACAAAACATCAACATTGTAGAACAAATTCTGATTCCAAATAAAAAACAAAGTGCTCATTTTGATTCATAGCTTTAGGAATAAATATTTTACTCTGTATTACTGTTATATCCAGCCTCTCCTGTCTCTGATTAATAAAAAAAATGAATAAAACCATGCTATAGAGTCATTCAATTCCTGAGGCATATAATATAATGCATTCTACTACTACTTTTGAAAACATTTGTTCACAAACAATTTTGACTAATCTGCTAATGATCCATATCTCTAATATTCCAGTTTCTTTTTCTGAACCTTATTTACAGTAAGAATTAAACTTGCAAGATTCAGATAGTGCATGACATTTTTTAACAACTTAACAATTTATTTTTATTATTATCACATTTGCTTTGGACTCTTGATATCTTTTGTTGAAGAGTAAAGCAAGATTAGCAGGAGCTCAGGAGCGCGCACGTGTCTTTAGCAGTCTATGTATAACATTGCTTTAAACATTGTTGTAAACACTGCTGGCTCCTGAGCTCACCTTGGATTGCTCTTTAAAGGGATAGAAATGTCATAATTTAAAGGTACACGGGAGGATTTCAAGTTGAAATAGAAGCATTTTTGCAATATACTTTGTATCAGCTCACCCAGCAGATATGAGGTTAAAAACTGGTGACGGCCCTCACGGTATCTGTTTGCATGTCGCTGAAAAACAGACATAACTTTTACTAGATGCATATTTGTTAATAACAGCAAAAAGGCTTCTATTTAAAGGGACATTAAACCAGAACTTTTTATTTCATGATTCAGATAGAACATGCAATTGTAATCAACTTTACAATTTACTTCTGTTATCAAATGTTCTTCATTTCTTTGTTATGCTTTGTTGAAGGTAAGTTCGGGAGTGTGCACGTGTCTGCAGCAGTATATGGAAGCGGTTTTGCAACAATGTTATACATTAGCAAGGACACTAGATGGCAGCGCTGTTTCATGTCATGTAGTGCTTCAGACGTGTGCATGCTAACTATCCAGATATCTCTTCAACAAAGATTAACATAAGAATGAAGCAAATTTGATAAAAGGAGTAAAGAAAAACTTTTAAAAATTCTATGTTCTGTCTGAAACATGAAAGAAAAGAATTGGGTTTCATGTCCCTTTAAAATTGTATGTTCTGTCTAAGACATGAAAGAACAAAATTGGGTTTCATGTCCCTTTAAAATTGAAATGCACCCAAGCACAGTTCAATTTTGACCTTTCTATCCCTTAAACAAAAGATAACAAGAGAACTAAGCAAAATAGAAGTACATTAGGAAGTTTTTTTAAAAAACAAATTTAAGCTCTCTCCAATCAATTTAGGTTTAGTTGTGACTTTACTGTCCCTTTAAAAGCTTAAAGGGACACTGAACCCAAATTTTTAGAAGGCATCTATGCTTTTTTGGGTTCAGAACTGTGGACAGCACTTTTTATTGGTGGATGAATTTATCCACCAATCAGCAAGAACAACCAAGGTTATTCACCAAAAATGGGCTGGCATCTAAACTTACATTCTTGCATTTAAAATAAAGATACCAAGAGAATGAAGAAAATTTGATAATAGGAGTAAATTAGAAAGTTGCTTAAAATTGCATGCTCTGTCTGAATCACCAAAAAAAAACAAAAATTGGGTTCAGTGTCCCTTTAAGCCTAATTGACATAGGTACTACACCACACAGTACTTTGCCTATAGTACCCTGTTGACCTAGTACCTACGCCCAACCTTCTGACTTTAACTGAAGTCCCAGCTGTCAGCTCTGGCAGCCGAGACTGCAGCCAGAGGCAGAAGGTATCTGCCTTCATATGGTAAATAACTGACCATTCTTCCTGTACACTATGAAGGCAGATCGCTGATGCAGAAAGGAATACCCTGTGCCACTTTCTGTTGTGCTGCCACGGGTGGTGTGGTAGGAAAAGAAGGAGGCAGGTGGGAGACCCATCACCCGAGGGTGGTTGGATGGGGAGGAATGGGGGCAGGATCGCTGGACTTCAGAAAAAAATTTACAGGGAGGGATCCACTACACTACAAAAAGGGATTATTAGAGAGGCCCTACATCAAGGTTGCTTGGATGGGGGAGGTATGGAGGGGGCTGCTACACTGCAGAAAGGTTTTTTAATTAATAAATAAAAAATAAAAAAATGAAATAGTATAAACTGGCAGGCAGCTACCACTATCTTAGGTGTCAGTTACTATTAGGAGGGAGTAGGATTAGAGAGCTGTTTGGGATGGATCAGGGAGGTTAAAGTGGATCCTACACTACAGAAAAAAAAAAATATATAAATAAAAATAATTAATAAAAGTATTTTGGGCAAGTTTTTCTCTAAAATCCCTGGTCCAACAAATAGATTGATGAAATAGAGAGTAAAAATTAAAACAAAAACAATACAATTGAATTCTGTTTTAAAATTGACCTCTTTACTTTAGTTGGTATATTTGGTTGTAATTTGGTCACTTTTCATATTACACATATAAAGCGGAACACACGTGCACACTCCTGAACCTACATCAATTACCTATATTACCTGCATAAAATTAGTTAAAGGAAAATCAAAATTGTAAAAATGTTTAAGATTTAAAATAAGTGCATATTAAATAAGAGGGTAAATTATAAAGTTGTTTAAAACTGCATTCTCTATCAGAATAATCAATGTTACATTTTGACTTTACTGTCCCTTAATATTTTGATTTATAAAGTGCTCAACACATGTGCATGGCCCTAAACATATCTTAGTATGCTGTTATGGGAAGAAGCTAAGACTAAATGTAAAACAAATGACAATACTTGTAGCTTATGATCCATTCTAGTTTTAAAACATTGCAAGAATAAAAATAAAAAAAAAGGTTTAGGAATGGGTGAACATTTCTAAAAAAAAAACATTTTTTTTTTTTACAGCAATTCCCTAGTTGTTGCACTTACCCCAATGGGGGATTGCTGTGTTTTAGCAGAGTATCAAAAGCAAAAAAGTCTGAGATGTTGCATGTCTAATTTGCATATCTTACCCAGAATCCTCTGGTGCATTGGTAACAGGGTATTCCTGGGTAAAGGTAATAATTCTGTTGCTTTATGTATGTATATATATATATATATATATATATATATATATATATATATATATATATATATATATATATATATATATATATATATATATATATATATACTGTATATATTCGCACCTTTGTTTATATTTTTTATAAAAGGGCAGTACTCTTTAGTAATTATCTATTTGTAATGTTCTAATGTTCTATTTGTATTGCATTTGACCACCCAATGTAGTTAAAGGGATTGTTCTTATTTCATAAGACCATATAGCATAGATTGCCAAAAATACTCTTCATGTGCTCAGGCTGGAAAGATGAAAATAAGGTTTGAACAGCGCCATTTGCTTCATTGTCAGATGTAGTTTAGTGCCTTTATTCCGCAGTGCAGTCATACGTTCTGAATTTCCAGTGTTTTATGGTATTGAGAGAGGTTTACATGAAGAATATATTGTGAGAGACAGTCCTCCTATATTATTATTGCTCTCACCAACTGCCCACTCATCCTCATTTGCTGGTCCAGCAATATGTCCTCTCCTGAAAGTTTCCTCTCTCTCTCTCTGTCACAACTGTCAATATCTAGTAGATATGTTTTCTTTCTTTTTTAGATTGAATTGATGATCATTAAAAAGGGCCATCATCACTGATGACATGGACAGCACCATCTTGTTTTTCAGATCCAGGCCAGTGCATATCACTATATTATTGTTTATCTGATATGTGTTATCAATCTAGTGGTGTTGAGTATTTATCAAATGCTTTTGGCTGTTAAATTTGAGGTGTCCATTTTGTTACTAATATTTAGTTGATAACCTTTGGTTAGGTAGATTGTGATTACTAAAGTCAATAATGCCCATACAATGTATGGATGACTTTTTGATATCTGATCAAATACTTTTTGAGAATGTGAATGGTGTTATTGTTGGCATTGTGATCTCTCTGATGGATGAAGATAAAGGCATATTGAGATCTGAAAAACAGATGATAAACATGAACTAGACTGGGATTGACACTAAGATTAGTTTGACATATCCTTTTTTCTAGGTTATACCTGTGATAAAAAGAGTTAACCAGAAAAAAAGAGTTAACCAGAAATATCTTGTGGAACCCACAAGACTCTGGGGCCCATTTATCATGCTCTGGATGGAGCTTGAGGGCCCGTGTTTCTGGCGAGCCTGCAGACTCGCCAGAAACACCAGTTATGAAGCAGCGGTCTAAAGACTGATGCTCCATAACCTGTCCGCCTGCTATGAGCAGGCGGACAGACAGCGCAGAAATTCAAACAGATCTAGTACGATCGGGTTGATTGACACCCCCTGCTGGTGGCAGATTGGCTGCGAATCTGCAGGGGGCGGTGTTGCACCAGCAGCTCACAAGAGCTGCTAGTGCAATACTGAATACGGAGAGCGTATTGCTCTCCGCATTCAGCTAGGTCTGTTGTACCTGATCCGCACTCTTAAATAGGCCCCTCTGCCTTAGTTTTGAAAGCCTCAAGCACTCCCTAACATTCTTCTGTTCAAAAAGCATACAACCTACACTAACCTTTCCTAATACCAGTTCCTCTCCTCCATTGTTATCTGCCATGAACCTCCTTAGAATGTAAGCCTAAGAGCCCAAGTGCTTGCAGATCACCTTCACAAGAGCTGACTACAATAGTGCGACTCTAGGCAGGGCCCTCTACCCATTTGATCCCAATAATTGCTACATTGTATACCGCCTATGTTTATAGCACTGTGGAATCTGTTGACGCTCTAAAAAAACAATAATAATAATAATAATAAAAAAAAAAATATATAATGTATCTTTAGTTTTTCACTAAGCCTCATCATCCTTCTTAATATAGGTGCATACTCTGTAACAGGAACATTTGTATGTCCTACAACAGTCACCTTTGATATAGAGTTTCTAGTGAGCCTATGACAATAAAGGATACCAAGAAAATGGAGCAAATTAGATAATACGAATACATTGAAAAGTTGTTTATAAGTTGTTTGTGTGCTATTCTTTGGGCATGGTCAAGCTAATTATAACTTACCATGCACGCTTGGTCACGCTCCACTTGTAATCGAACCTATAATTTTGAATTTGAGCACATAATGAATTTAGTTTACAGTAGTAATTGTCTTCTCAAGTGCAGAATAAAAATAAAAAATAAAGCTTTCATAATTTTTATAACACCCCCTCATTCTCATCACAACTAAGGGCTGGTTTCCACTGAGCCACAACTGGGTTCTCGCAAGGCTGAAAAAGCTGCTGTAGGAAGCCATTGTGATTATTATCATTTTTCAATGACAACTGCTAACAAACAATGACCGAGATTACAAGTTGTGCGGTATAGCCGTAACGTATACACCGCGTTAAATGGGTCCATACCGCTATTTCCATACCTAAATATTCCATACATAAACAATTCTTAAGCTAACAGTCAACACCAGAATTGTTTGTTTAAAAAGATAAATAATCCCTTTATTACCCATTCCCCTGTTTTGCATAACAACACAGTTATAATAATACACATTTTACCTCTGTGATTACCTTGTATCTAAGCCTTTGCAAACTGCCCCCTTATTTCATTTTTTTGACAGATTTGCATTTTAGCCAATCAGTGCTGACTCCAAGGTAACTTCACGTGCATGAGCTCAATGTTATCTATATGGCACACATGAACTAAAAACCTCTAGTGGTGAAAAATTGTCTGAATGCATTCAGATAAGAGGCGGCCTTCAAGGTCTAAGAAATTAGCATATGAGTCTACCTAGGTTTAGCTTTCAACTAAGAATACCAAGCAAACAATGGATTATTGAAGTGGCATATTATACAACACCTGAAATAGAATTAAATCTGCTTTCCCCATTTAAAATGATAAACTTTTTGCATTTACCAAGATTAGAATTACCGAGAGAATTGAAGAGGTTAAAAACGATATATTATCCTATATGGGCGTGGCAAAAAATATGTGAAAAGCTTAAGGTTACATTTAGAATATCCAAATATTTGGAAATTCAGAACAATCCGGCTTTCCCTGAAGGCGTAAATTCTGTATTATTTAAAAATTGGGAAAGAAAAGGTCTTAAATATATACATCAAATTATAAATCTAGACAGAAAATGTGTGAAGTCCTTTGAGATGTTAAAAGAAGAATTTGGCCTGTTTAATAAAGATTTTTTTTTGCCTACTTACAAATAAAGCATTATATAGATAAATTAGTTAGAAATAATGGATATGAGTGGAACTGGGAGAGAATTGAATCTTGGTTGGGAATGGTTAAACACGGAATTTATTCTATATCACCATGGTATAAAATGCTATCAATTCAAGAAGGATTAGCCAATTTAGAGCATATAGCTGGAAAATGGAGTTCCCACTTTCAGATAGACTCAGATTACCTAAAAAAATCAATACAAAGTGTAGCTAAAATAACATTATAAGAGACATGGAGGGAGGCGCATATAAAATTACTATATAAAACCTACTACACTCCCAAAAAAGGGTCAGATTGGGGATATAAAGAGTTTGATAAATGTCCTAAGTGTAAAATGATAGCAGCGGACCTTATACATATGGTCTGGGAGTGTCCAATGATCAAACAATTTTGGCGAAAGATTGAATTTTGGCTATCTAATATTCTGGATAGACAGACCTATTTTAATATAGAACAAATTATTTTTTTTTATTTGTGAAGATCAGACTCAAGATATCAAATTGGGAAATATAGTGGTATTAACTGCTAGAAATATCATATTTAAAATTTGGAAAAATAAAAAAAACCTAGTTTTGTGGAATGGAAGAATTTCTTAATGAAACAGATGATATTAGAACAATATGCAACACAAGCATTTAAAGAAAATGAAGTAAAACTGTTTCTTAAAAAGTGGGGTCCCTTGATAAGATCTTTGGGTAAAATACAACAGGAACAGATATTGTATCCATTTAGGGATATTACATTAGTCATTAATTGGATGGAGACATACTGACTTAGGGAATAGGGTGTTTTTTTTTTTTGTTTTTTGTTTTTTTTATTATTATTATTATTATTATTATTATTATTATTATTATTATTTTTGTAGTTTTTAGGGGTAAATATAGAAATTAGGAAATTACCAGCCTAATTAGCTCCAGCAATAGATTATTGGAACAGCTATGGATTTTTCTTTTGTTTTTGATGTGCATAGCGTTAAGAGGATATTGACATGTCTTATTTTTGTAAATGTTTGATTGGTTTTCACTTTGTAATATGTTGGCATGATGTAATGTTCAAACAAACTGTATAATGGCTATATATCTGATCTGCCTTTTTTTTTTTTTTTTTTTTTTTGGTTGACTATGTATACGTTTTGGCTGGTAAAAAATAAAGAATTAAAAAAAAAAAAGAAAAAAAAAAAAAGAATACCAAGCAAACAAAGCAAAATTGGTGATAAAAGTAAATTGGAAAGTTGTTTAAATGACATGCCCTATCTGAAAGTTTATTTTGATTAGACTGTCCCTTTAAGGTTTTGTAGAGGGACATTTTTAGAGGGACCTCACCATACTGAAAAGACTTCTTACATCATCTCGTCGGAGCAGAGAGCTTTAGATCATCAGGCCCTTAGTGCTTGATGTAAAGAGACATGATAATAAAAAATAAACTGTCATGAGTTAGATAGCACATTTAATTTACCTTCTTTTATTAAATGTATTTGTTCTTTTGGTATCCATTTTTTTTTTTAAAAGGTTATGTAAATATCCTTAGCAGCAGAAATCCACAACTGGGAGCTAGCTGGTGATTGATGGTTACACAGGTTTGTTACTTGTTTTCTGTTTCACCAGGTGTGGTCAGCTAGCTCCCAGTAAAGTATAGCTGCTCTGAAGTTGACTTTAATAGGGAATTAATAAAATGCTGTAACAGAACATTTTATTTTTGCACTTTTTGTTCATTAAAGAAAGATATAGGGACTTCATAGAGAGCATGAGTAAGCTCTATAACTCATCAAAACAGCTAGCTTAATACATAATTGGTTATAACATTACTTTATAATGTTAAATTCATACTTGGCTTCAAGAAAAGACTGGGCAGACAGCTGCCGGTACCTAAGAGGGCAGCAAATAGGTAAAGGGGGGAGGGTTAGAGAGCTGTTTGGGGGATCAGGGAGGTTGGTGGCTAAGGGGGATCTTACACTGCAGAAAATATATTTGTAAAAAATATATATAAAAAAAGCCTTTTAGTTTAGTACTGGCACACTTTCTGCCTGTACTTAAGATGGGGGTGGCAATTGTGGTGTGAGGGAGGGAAGAGAGCTGTTTGAGAGGGATTAGGGAGGGAACAAGTGGTAGGGATGTGTCAGGTGGGAAGGTAATCTATACACTAAAGCTAAAATTAACCCTAAAAGCTACCTAATTAACCCCTTCACTGCTGGGCATAATACAAGTGAGGTGCACAGCTGCATTTAGTAGCCTTCTAATTACCAAAAAGCAATGCCAAAGCCATATATGTCTGCTATTTATGAACAAAGGGGATCACAGAGAAGCATTTACAACCATGTGTGCCATGATTGCACAAGCTGTTTGTAAATAATTTTAGTGAGAAACCTAAAGTTTGTGAAAAAGTTGTGTTTTTTTTATTTGATTGCATTTGGTGGTAAAATGGTGGCATGAAATATACCAAAATGGGCCTATATCAATATTTTGGGTTGTCTACTAAATACATATACAGTTTATATATATATATATATATATATATATATATATATATATATATATATATATATATATATATATATATATATATATATATATATATATATATATATATATGTGTGTGTGTGTGTGTGTGTGTGTGTGTGAAGGGTTATTCAGGGATTCCTGACAGATATCAGTGTTACAATATAACTTTCGCTAATTTTGAAAAGAAAATGATTGGAAAATAGCAAGTGCTACTTGTACTTATTGCCCTATAACTTGCAAAAAATGCAAAGAACATGTAAACATTGGATATTTCTAAACTCGGGACAAATTTAGAAATAATTTAGCATGGGTTTTTTAGGGGTCAAAGTTAGAAAAAGTGTGTTTTTTTTCCAATTGTTTCATCATATTTTATGTTTTTATAGTCAATTACATGATAGGATGAAAATGATGGTATCTTTAGAAAGTCCATTTAATGAAGAACGGTATATAATATGTGTGGGTACAGTAAATGAGTAAGAGGAAAATTATAGCTAAACATAAACACTGCAGAAATGTAAAAACAGCCCTGGTCCTTAACGGTAAGAAAATTGAAAAATGGTCTGGTCACTAAGGGGTTAAACAACTTTCCAATTTACTTTTATCATCAAATTTGCTTTGATTTCTTGGTATTTTTAGTTATAAGCTAAACCTAGGTAGGCTCATATGCTTATTTATAAGCGCTTGAGGACTCAGTGCATTTAGACAGCTTTTAACAGCTAGACAGTGCTAGTTCATGCGTGCCATACAGATGACATTGTGTGTACTGCCGTCGAGTTATTTATGAGTCAGAACTGATTGGCTAAAATACAAGTCTGTCAAAAGAATTGAGATAAGTGGGCAGTCTGCAGAAGCTTAGATATCAGGTAATCACAGGGGTAAAAAGTATATTAATATAACCATGTGGCTGTGCAAAACTGGGGATTGGGTAATAAAAGGATTATCTATTTTTTTAAACAATAACAATTCTGGAATAGGCTGTCCCTTTAAGTATAGTAATTAAATAATCCCTTTACTGAATAGGTTCCATCTTGCAGATAAATGTGTTGATTAAACTAATAATCATGAGTTTCCAAAACTTGTAACCTTTGATGTCTAGTCAATGATGTCATATATTGAAGTAACATTTCAGTAGAACAGGAAAACACTGTCTAGTTTCAGAAGTCTGAGCGGTCAGAGTGTTTCTATTACATTATTATGTGACACCAAGGGAAATTCAGGGGAAGTGAGGGAGATAAAGCAAACAAATCCATCCGTATTTTATACATATAACTTAACTGATACAACACATTATACATAATTGTATCTTTATTCAATGTAAACTAATACACCACTTCTCACTGGTCCTTCAATAGGGTATACAGTATATTCATATACAGAAAGTCAAAAATAAAATATCATGGCTCAGATAGTTCATGCAGTTTTAAGAGACTTTTTTTAGTTTACTTCTGTTATTAAATGTACTTTGTTCTCTTGGTATATTTTGTTAATAAGAAGAGATGTGCATTCGGGCGTTAGACAAATTTGTATTCATCTAAATCATGAATGACAATATAATTTACATGTGTGAACCGAAACGCAACCTCTTTTGGTGCAGTACAATTGTAAAACTAGCAGAGGTGTGAGTTCAGGCTTCAGATGAATAAAAACGGTGTAAAATTCTGCCCAATGTGTCGATTCTTCAGCTACAAGAGCAGACAAATACAAAACCAATAAAGAATAAACAATTGCGTGACTAAATTTATTAATTTGTTTGTTCTTGACATTTTCCATCAAAAAAGTGGACAAGAAAAGCAGGAAACATGGCCGGACTGAAAAAAACATAATTTATGTAAGAACTTACCTGATAAATTCATTTCTTTCATATTAGCAAGAGTCCATGAGCTAGTGACGTATGGGATATACATTCCTACCAGGAGGGGCAAAGTTTCCCAAACCTCAAAATGCCTATAAATACACCCCTCACCACACCCACAATTCAGTTTAACGAATAGCCAAGAAGTGGGGTGATAAAAAAGTGCGAAAGCATATAAAATAAGGAATTGGAATAATTGTGCTTTATACAAAATCATAACCACCACAAAAAAAGGGCGGGCCTCATGGACTCTTGCTAATATGAAAGAAATGAATTTATCAGGTAAGTTCTTACATAAATTATGTTTTCTTTCATGTAATTAGCAAGAGTCCATGAGCTAGTGACGTATGGGATAATGATTACCCAAGATGTGGATCTTTCCACACAAGAGTCACTAGAGAGGGAGGGATAAAATAAAGACAGCCAATTCCTGCTGAAAATAATCCACACCCAAAATAAAGTTTAATGAAAAACATAAGCAGAAGATTCAAACTGAAACCGCTGCCTGAAGTACTTTTCTACCAAAAACTGCTTCAGAAGAAGAAAATACATCAAAATGGTAGAATTTAGTAAAAGTATGCAAAGAGGACCAAGTTGCTGCTTTGCAAATCTGATCAACCGAAGCTTCATTCCTAAACGCCCAGGTAGTAGAAACTGACCTAGTAGAATGAGCTGTAATCCTCTGAGGCGGAGTTTTACCCGACTCAACATAGGCAAGATGAATTAAAGATTTCAACCAAGATGCCAAAGAAATGGCAGAAGCTTTCTGGCCTTTTCTAGAACCGGAAAAGATAACAAATAGACTAGAAGTCTTTCGGAAAGATTTAGTAGCTTCAACATAATATTTCAAAGCTCTAACAACATCCAAAGAATGCAATGATTTCTCCTTAGAATTCTTAGGATTAGGACATAATGAAGGAACCACAATTTCTCTACTAATGTTGTTGGAATTCACAACTTTAGGTAAAAATTCAAAAGAAGTTCGCAACACCGCCTTATCCTGATGAAAAATCAGAAAAGGAGACTCACAAGAAAGAGCAGATAATTCAGAAACTCTTCTGGCAGAAGAGATGGCCAAAAGGAACAAAACTTTCCAAGAAAGTAATTTAATGTCCAATGAATGCATAGGTTCAAATGGAGGAGCTTGAAGAGCCCCCAGAACCAAATTCAAACTCCAAGGAGGAGAAATTGACTTAATGACAGGCTTTATACGAACCAAAGCTTGTACAAAACAATGAATATCAGGAAGAATAGCAATCTTTCTGTGAAAAAGAACAGAAAGAGCAGAGATTTGTCCTTTCAAGGAACTTGCGGACAAACCCTTATCTAAACCATCCTGAAGAAACTGTAATATTCTCGGTATTCTAAAAGAATGCCAAGAAAAATGAAGAGAAAGACACCAAGAAATATAAGTCTTCCAGACTCTATAATATATCTCTCTAGATACAGATTTACGAGCCTGTAACATAGTATTAATCACAGAGTCAGAGAAACCTCTTTGACCAAGAATCAAGCGTTCAATCTCCATACCTTTAAATTTAAGGATTTCAGATCCTGATGGAAAAAAGGACCTTGAGACAGAAGGTCTGGTCTTAACGGAAGAGTCCACGGTTGGCAAGAGGCCATCCGGACAAGATCCGCATACCAAAACCTGTGAGGCCATGCCGGAGCTACCAGCAGAACAAACGAGCATTCCTTCAGAATCTTGGAGATTACTCTTGGAAGAAGAACTAGAGGTGGAAAGATATAGGCAGGATGATACTTCCAAGGAAGTGATAATGCATCCACTGCCTCTGCCTGAGGATCCCGGGATCTGGACAGATACCTGGGAAGTTTCTTGTTTAGATGAGACGCCATCAGATCTATTTCTGGAAGTTCCCACATTTGAACAATCTGAAGAAATACCTCTGGGTGAAGAGACCATTCGCCCGGATGCAACGTTTGGCGATTGAGATAATCCGCTTCCCAATTGTCTATACCTGGGATATGAACCGCAGAGATTAGACAGGAGCTGGATTCCGCCCAAACGAAAATTTGAGATACTTCTTTCATAGCCAGAGGACTGTGAGTCCCTCCTTGATGATTGATGTATGCCACAGTTGTGACATTGTCTGTCTGAAAACAAATGAACGATTCTCTCTTCAGAAGAGGCCAAAACTGAAGAGCTCTGAAAATTGCACGGAGTTCCAAAATATTGATCGGTAATCTCACCTCCTGAGATTCCCAAACTCCTTGTGCCGTCAGAGATCCCCACACAGCTCCCCAACCTGTGAGACTTGCATCTGTTGAAATTACAGTCCAGGTCGGAAGCACAAAAGAAGCCCCCTGAATTAAACGATGGATATCTGTCCACCACGTTAGAGAGTGTCGAACAATCGGTTTTAAAGATATTAATTGAGAAATCTTTGTGTAATCCTTGCACCATTGATTCAGCATACAGAGCTGAAGAGGTCGCATGTGAAAACGAGCAAAGGGGATCGCGTCCGATGCAGCAGTCATAAGACCTAGAATTTCCATGCATAAGGCTACCGAAGGGAATGATTGTGACTGAAGGTTTCGACAAGCTGCAATCAATTTTAGACGTCTCTTGTCTGTTAAAGACAGAGTCATGGACACTGAATCTATCTGGAAACCCAGAAAGGTTACCCTTGTCTGAGGAATCAAAGAACTTTTTGGTAAATTGATCCTCCAACCATGATCTTGAAGAAACAACACAAGTCGATTCGTATGAGATTCTGCTAAATGTAAAGACTGAGCAAGTACCAAGATATCGTCCAAATAAGGAAATACCACAATACCCTGTTCTCTGATTACAGACAGAAGGGCACCGAGAACCTTTGAAAAAATTCTTGGAGCTGTAGCTAGGCCAAACGGTAGAGCCACAAACTGGTAATGCTTGTCCAGAAAAGAGAATCTCAGGAACTGATAATGATCTGGATGAATCGGAATATGCAGATATGCATCCTGTAAATCTATTGTGGACATATAATTCCCTTGCTGAACAAAAGGCAAGATAGTCCTTACAGTTACCATCTTGAACGTTGGTATCCTTACATAACGATTCAATATTTTTAGATCCAGAACTGGTCTGAAGGAATTCTCCTTCTTTGGTACAATGAAGAGATTTGAATAAAACCCCATCCCCTGTTCCGGAACTGGAACTGGCATAATTACTCCAGCCAACTCTAGATCTGAAACACAATTCAGAAATGCTTGAGCTTTCACTGGATTTACTGGGACACGGGAAAGAAAAAATCTCTTTGCAGGAGGTCTCATCTTGAAACCAATTCTGTACCCTTCTGAAACAATGTTCTGAATCCAAAGATTGTGAACAGAATTGATCCAAATTTCTTTGAAAAAACGTAACCTGCCCCCTACCAGCTGAGCTGGAATGAGGGCCGCACCTTCATGTGGACTTAGAAGCAGGCTTTGCCTTTCTAGCAGGCTTGGATTTATTCCAGACTGGAGATGGTTTCCAAACTGAAACTGCTCCTGAGGATGAAGGATCAGGCTTTTGTTCTTTGTTGAAATGAAAGGAACGAAAACGATTGTTAGCCCTGTTTTTACCTTTAGATTTTTTATCCTGTGGTAAAAAAGTTCCTTTCCCACCAGTAACAGTTGAGATAATAGAATCCAACTGAGAACCAAATAATTTGTTACCCTGGAAAGAAATAGAAAGTAGAGTTGATTTAGAAGCCATATCAGCATTCCAAGTCTTAAGCCATAAAGCTCTTCTAGCTAAAATAGCTAGAGACATAAACCTGACATCAACTCTGATAATATCAAAAATGGCATCACAGATAAAATTATTAGCATGCTGAAGAAGAATAATAATATCATGAGAATCATGATTTGTTACTTGTTGCGCTAAAGTTTCCAACCAAAAAGTTGAAGCTGCAGCAACATCAGCCAATGATATAGCAGGTCTAAGAAGATTACCTGAACACAGATAAGCTTTTCTTAGAAAGGATTCAATTTTCCTATCTAAAGGATCTTTAAACGAAGTACCATCTGACGTAGGAATGGTAGTACGTTTAGCAAGGGTAGAAATAGCCCCATCAACTTTAGGGATTTTGTCCCAAAATTCTAACCTGTCAGACGGTACAGGATATAATTGCTTAAAACGTTTAGAAGGAGTAAATGAATTACCCAATTTATCCCATTCTTTGGAAATTACTGCAGAAATAGCATTAGGAACAGGAAAAACTTCTGGAATAACCACAGGAGATTTAAATACCTTATCTAAACGTTTAGAATTAGTATCAAGAGGACCAGAATCCTCTATTTCTAAAGCAATTAATACTTCTTTAAGTAAAGAACGAATAAATTCCATTTTAAATAATTATGAAGATTTATCAGCATCAATCTCTGAAACAGAATCCTCTGAACCAGAAGAGTCATCAGAATCAGAATGATGATGTTCATTTAAAAATTCATCTGTAGGGAGAGAAGTTTTAAAAGATTTTTTACGTTTACTAGAAGGAGAAATAACAGACATAGCCTTCTTGATGGATTCAGAAACAAAATCTCTTATGTTATCAGGAACATTCTGCACCTTAGATGTTGAAGGAACTGCAACAGACAATGGTACTTTACTAAAGGAAATATTATCTGCATTAACAAGTTTGTCATGACAATTAATACAAACAACAGCCGGAGGAATAGCTACCAAAAGTTTACAGCAGATACACTTAGCTTTGGTAGATCCAGCACTAGACAGCGATTTTCCTGTAGTATCTTCTGACTCAGATGCAACGTGAGACATCTTGCAATATGTAAGAGAAAAAACAACATATAAAGCAAAATTGATCAAATTCCTTAAATGACAGTTTCAGGAATGGGAAAAAATGCCAAAGAACAAGCTTCTAGCAACCAGAAGCAATGAAAAATAAGACTTAAATCATGTGGAGACAAAAGCGACGCCCATATTTTTTAGCGCCAAATAAGACGCCCACATTATTTGGCGCCTAAATGCTTTTGGCGCCAAAAATGACGCCACATCCGGAACGCCGGCATTTTTGGCGCAAAATAACGTCAAAAAATGACGCAACTTCCGGCGACACGTATGACGCCGGAAACTGAAAAGAATTTTTGCGCCAAAAAAGTCCGCGCCAAGAATGACGCAATAAAATAAAGCATTTTCAGCCCCCGCGAGCCTAACAGCCCACAGGGAAAAAAGAGTCAAATTTTTGAAGGTAAGAAAAAATGAATAATTCAAATGCATAATCCCAAATATGAAACTGACTGTCTGAAAAATAAGGAAAGTTGAACATTCTGAGTCAAGGCAAATAAATGTTTGAATACATATATTTAGAACTTTATAAACAAAGTGCCCAACCATAGCTTAGAGTGTCACAGAAAATAAGATTTTACTTACCCCAGGACACTCATCTACATGTTTGTAGAAAGCCAAACCAGTACAGAAACGAGAATCAGCAGAGGTAATGGTATATATAAGAGTATATCGTCGATCTGAAAAGGGAGGTAAGAGATGAATCTCTACGACCGATAACAGAGAACCTATGAAATAGACCCCGTAGAAGGAGATCACTGCATTCAAATAGGCAATACTCTCCTCACATCCCTCTGACATTCACTGCACGCTGAGAGGAAAACCGGGCTCCAACTTGCTGCGGAGCGCATATCAACGTAGAATCTAGCACAAACTTACTTCACCACCTCCATCGGAGGCAAAGTTTGTAAAACTGAATTGTGGGTGTGGTGAGGGGTGTATTTATAGGCATTTTGAGGTTTGGGAAACTTTGCCCCTCCTGGTAGGAATGTATATCCCATACGTCACTAGCTCATGAACGCTTGCTAATTACATGAAAGAAAAAGCAGCCCTGGAATATTTACCAGCCCTAAATTTGAGTTTAGAATGCACACACCAGATGTTTCTCAAGATACTTCTCCCAACAGCTATTTCATATGACAGAATAAACCAAAATGAACATTTTCCCATTAATTGTATACTCTACAGCAGTAAACTCTGCATTGGAAACAGATTGAGTATGCCTATGCACTTGTTTTACTGATGTCCACAGTCCTCCACCCACAAACACTGTAAAAATCCCCTTAGAGATCATTAACCTTTAATGTTCTAATGTCCTGGCTTCTAATGGGATTGTTTTACAATGAGAGACTGTCTCAGTGAGTAAGCTTCTGGCCCCAACACCAGCCACTGCCCCCCTGTCCCCCCATTGTAAACAGGAGCCTGATCTTAATATGAATATAATTTCTCCTGCAGCTTCCCTGATGAAACGGATCTGCATTTTTTTTACTTTAGTTTCTTTATTGTAAAAAAGTTTTAAATCCTCTTTGCTGCCTAATTATATGCTGATCTGGGACAGTTTGATGGGGGATCTCATGTTGCTGTAACTTATCTTGCACTGTCACATGGATATTATACACAATATAAGCATTGACAAAGTCTGATTCCCCCACCCCCAGCCGAGGTAAACTAGTCTTGCACATGGTGTATTTTATATTCAATACACCCGTACTCATGGTACACAACTAACTAGTTGGAGCAGTTACAGCTCCTTGTGTGTGGCTTCCTGCTTGACTCCTGAGTCCCGTCTCCATCCCTGTTCTGATTTTACAGTGGCAGTGCAGGCAGCAGACACAGATTGCTAACTTAATTCCCCCCTCCCATCTCTACCAGCGGTGTTAATATGGAGTGGTGCGGTTGGCGCCTTGTAATATGCAAGCACTGCACTGTGCGCTCAAACCAGCCAGTCGCTCTAAACATGGCCACCCTACCAGCTACTGGGTGTCTCCAAACCACAGCTGGGGCGGCCCATGGGGAATTTCTCAGTATCCCAGCAGCAAGTGATAAAGGTGCTATTTAAAAGCTATATATGTTTGGCTAATCAGCTCCAAGGTTTTAATGATGTACATCTGACAGTTCAAGTGTCCATGTCCCCTGCCCAATCCTGCAATAGTATTACTAATAATCAATGTTTAGGGACTGCCGGTAAGTAAATGTTGGTTTTAGTCATACAGGTTTGTCCAATCATGTTTTAACCTGCAATTGGAAGGTGGGAGAATAGAGGATGCTTAGCCATTTGCAATCAATTATAATATAAAGGATCAGATGCAAATCACAAAGTCAGAAGGTCCAGATAGATCAAGGTAGTATACAACAAATCAGATAGTTATAAGGTAGATCATAATCCTTTAGAGAAGTTTATAACATGATGTTCTGTTGGCATTTGTTAAAATGAGTTGTAAATAGGGCATTTTTTAAACATTCCTCTATCAGTTTTAAAATAGATGCATTGTTTTAACATTGTATTTTTTATAAGCGCTACCAGTTTACTTTTTGTCCTGTACATGTTTAGCTTTATTATCATGACACACTTACTTTAATTTTTTTTAATATTAAAATTGCACTGTACCAAATGTGTTCTATTTTAAAACCTTAAGCACTAAGGTTTTTCCCAGTTTCAATGATTAAACAATTAACAATTTTGCATCACTATTGGTTTCACCTTAAAGGGACACAAAACCCAAATTTTATCTTTTATGATTCAGATAGAAAATTAACTTTCTAATTTGCTCCTATTATCAGTTTTTCCTAGTTCTCTTCCTATCTTTATTTAAAAAAGCAGGAATGTAAGCTTAGGAGCCAGCCCATTTGTGGTTCTGCACCTAAGTGTCTAAATGTAGCCACCAATCAGCAAGCGCTACCCAGGTGCTGATCCAAAAATGGGCAGACTTGTATGCTTACATTTCTGCTTTTTCAAATAAAGATAGCAAGAGAATAAAGAAAAATTGATAATAGGAGTAAATTAGAAAGTTGCTTAAAATTGCATGTTCTATCTGAGTAAAACAAATTGGGTTTTGTGTCCCTTTAATTTTATACTCTCTAATTAAGTATACCCATACATATTATACAACATGTTTTGACAGACAAAAAAGTATTTCTAGTGATACCCTATATGGGTATATAAAATAACAATAAATATGAGTTTAATACTGAAAAATGGAGAAAAATGAAAAAAACAAAAAAAACTATTTTATTTTTTTTGCATTTTCTTTATAACTATGTTTAGAAAACTACTGTAATTAAAGAAAAATACCACCAAATTGATTTGATATGTTGTCCTGATTTTAGGAACACCTCTATGTCTAAATTTTTCAAGTTAATTATAGTAAATTTAGGGCAAATTCTACAAAATTGTAATTAACGCTAAAATTTACTATACTGACTGTAAGCTTAATAGCGGTCGCCCAATTCAAAACTGTTACACAAAAGCTGTTTGAAAGGGACCAGAATAAACCAGGAGCTGTGTTATCTGCATTTTTGTATATATTTGTAGAATTTAGGCACCCTAGGGTATTTATCTAGAGGTATTTTGACACATAGGGCTAGACTACAAGTGCCGCAGTAAAACATTTTTTGCATTAATGAAAACATCGCTAGCGTTAAGCTGTTTGCACTTGTGGGGTTTCTGCTGGTGTTACAAGTTGACCCAGAAAAGTGCAAAAATCCTAAGTGGAGTTTTTGCATGCGTGCGTATGTATTCCCCTATAAAAATCAATGGAGACAAAAAAGTAGAAAAAAACACCCTACCATAAGCCCCTAGCCTAATAACCCTTAAACAGCCATTCCCCCACAAAGCAAACACTAATTAAAACTATTAACCCCTAAACTGACATCCTCCCAAAATGCAAACACTAAATAAAACTAATAACCCCTAAACCACCAGCCCCCCATATTGCAAAGTCATAATCTACACTATTAGCCCCTAAACTGCCAGCCCCCCACATTGCAAAGTCATAAACTAACATATAAGCCCCCTAAACTAACACCCCCTAACTTAACCCAAATTAAAATACACAAAAATTACAAAATAAAATCTAACTACCTTTAAAAAAAAACTTACCTGCAAAAATAAATTAAACCTAACCTTTATCAAAAATCCTAACATTATTAAAATTAAAAAATCTTAACATTACAAAAAATAAAAAATCCGAATATTACAAAAAAATTGTCTAAATGTACAGAACATAAAAAAGTAATTATCTTAAAAAATAAAAAATGTAATCCTATTCTAATACCGCTTAATAAAAAAACAGCCCCGAAATAAAAAAAATCTACTCTAAAAATAAACTACCAATAGGAATTGCCTTAAAGAAATCAGCTTTTTGTGAAAACCCCCACTAATCCCTCCCACCCCCAACCCCCAAAAATATAAAAAAAAATTAACTAAAAAAAAAAATTACCCATTCCACAGAAAAGTGCATTCAGCTTTTTTTGCTGCCCAAAAAAATAAAAACTCTAATCTATAAAAAAAAAAAACCACAAAATAAACAAAAAAACAAAGTTGGTACTCACCCGATGATGATGGGCAGCTTTCCATCTTCATCCATCTTCATCCCGGCGGTGGTCCATCTTCTAACTTCACCCCAGCTTCTTCAGAACTTCATCCCCGCGGAGGCGGGGGTGACGTCAGTGGCAACGTCGGTCCTCCTCTTCAGAACTTTAACGCAGAGCTCCTCTTCATGTGGTCTCCAGCCACACATTGAATAGTGAATGCTTTTACTTTCATTCTATTGGCTGATTTGAATTTGAAGATTCAAATCAGTCAATTGGAATGCAAGGGTACCCATATATAAAACTATTCAGTGTGTGGCTGGAGACTGCATGAAGAGGAGCTCTGCATTGAAGTTCTGAAGAGGAGGACCTATGTTGCTGCCGCCATGAACTGAACCTCCTCCAGGATGATGTTAGAAGATGGACCTCACCAGGATGTCAATGGAGCGCCTCCCATAATCATCAGTGAGTACCAACTTTGGGGTAGGTTTTAGTTTTTTTTAGGGTGTTTTTTTTTATAGATTGTGGTTTTATTTTTTTGGGGCAGCAAAAAAGCTGAATGCCCTTTTAAGGGCAATGCCCATCCAAATGTCCTTTTAACCCCTTATGGATAAAGCCATTTTTCAATTTCCTTCCATTAAGGGCCAGGGCTATTTTTACATTTCTGCTATGTTTATGTTTAGCTGTAATTTTCCTCTTACTCATTTACTTTACCCATACATATTATATATCGTTTTTTTCACCATTAAATGGACTTTCTAAAGATATCATTATTTTCATCATATCTTATAATTTACTATAAAAATATATAAAATATGATTAAAAATGGAAAAAAACACATTTTTTCTAACTCTGACACCCAAAATCTGTTACAAATCTACAACCACCAAAAAACACCCATGCTAAATAGTTTTTTTAGTAATTTTGTCCTGAGTTTAGAAATATCCAGTGTTTACATGTTCTTTCCTTTTTTTGCAAGTTATAGGGCAATAAGTACAAGTAGCATTTTGCTATTTCCAAACCATTTTTTTTTCTCAAAAGTAGCTATAGTTACATTGTAACACTGATATCTGTCAGGAATCCCTGAATATTCCTTCACATGTATATATTTTTTTTTTAGTAGACAACCCAAAGTATTGATCTAGGCCCATTTTGGTATATTTCATGCCACCATTTCACCGCCAAATGCGATCAAATAAAAAAAATTGTTCACTTTTTCACAAACTTTTTCACAAACTTTAGATTTATCACTGAAATTATTTGCAAACAACTTGTGCAATTATGGCACAAATGGTTGTAAATGCTTCTCTGGGATCCCCTTTATTCAGAAATAGCAGACATTTATCGCTGTGGCATTACTTTTTGGTAATTAGAAGGCCGCTAAATGCCGCTGCGCACCACACTTGTATTAGGCCCAGCAGTGAAGGGGTTAATAAGGTAGCTTGTAGGAAGCTTGTAGGGTTAATTTTAGCTTTAGGGTAATGTAGTAGACAACCCAAAGTATTGATCTAGGCCCATTTTGATATATTTTATGCCAACAATTCACCGGCAAATTCGATCAAATAAAGAAGGCTGCTAAATGCCGCTGTGCATCAAACATGTATTATGCACAGCAGTGACAGGGTTAATTAGGTAGCTTGTAGGGAGCTTGAAGGGTTAATTTTAGCTTTAGTGTAGAGATCAGCCTCCCACCTAACACATCACACCCCCTGATCCCTCCGAAACATCTCTCTTCCCTCCCCCACCCCACAATTGTCTCCGCCATCTTAAGTACTGGCAGAAAGTGCCAGTACTAAAATAAAAGTTTAGTTTTTTTTAAATATCTGTTCAGCTGTGATGGACCCCCCTTAGCCCCCAACCTCCCTTATCCCCCCCCAAACAGCTCTCTAAGCCCCCCCCCGCTACCTATTTGCTGCCATCTTGGGTACTGGCAGCTGTCACCAGTACCCAGTTTGCCTCCCAAAAAAAGGGTTTTTTTTGTTTTGTTTTTTGTTTTTTTGTTTTATATAATTTGCATTTTTCTGTAGTGTAGCTGCCCCCCCCTCAAAACCCCCTCCCCCTCCCAGATCCTTTGATCATTATTTTTCCTCCCTCCCTCTCCCTCCTTCCCATTCAGTTGCATTAGTGGCAGTGGTTGCTGCGCGCACCCATACACACGTGCACGCGTGCGGCGCGTCCCCTGCAGGCCCCCACCCGCATGCTCCTGGCACCCGGCGTGCACATTGCACATACAGAAACCAGAAGTCGGGTAGCGATGGGCCGCCCACACGCCTCACTGCAGCTGCTCCCACCCACCAACGATAGGCATCATCGCTACCGGTGCAGAGAGGGCCACAGAGTGGCTCTCTCTGCATCGGTCTTGGAAAAAATGTATTGCATTGATGCCTCAATATTGAGGCATCATGGCAATACCTTGAAAGTGGCTGGAAACGATCAGGATAATTTTCAGCCACTTTAAACCCCTAACGACGTACATGGAATGTCGCGGGTCTTTAAAGACCATTTTGTGTGTGACGTACCCTGTACGACGTGTGTCATTAAGGGGTTAAGAGCAATGGGTAATTTAGGTATTTTTAGTTACGTTTTGTATCTTGAGGATTTGGTGTGGGGGTTTTAGAGGGTTTAGTGGATTTTTCTCACAAAAAGAGCTGATCGCTTTAGGGCAATGACCTACAAAAGGCCCTTTAAAGGGTTATTGGGAGTTTATTTTTATTAAGGGGTATTAGAATAGGATTAAAACATTTTTGGGATAATTACTTTTTAATTTCCTATAAATTTAGACTTTATTACTTGTTATTTTTTTAATGTTAGGAATTTTTGTAAGGTTAGTATTTTTTTCATTTTTTGTAATGTTTGGGATTTTTTTTAAATGTAAGATTAGGTTTAATTTATTTTTACAGGTAAGTTTTTTTTAATGGTGGTTAAGATTTATTTTGTAATTTTTGTATATTTTAATTTGGGTTAAGTTAGGGGGTGTTAGGTTAGGGGGTTTAGATGTTAGATTATGACTTTGCAATGTGGGGGGCTGGCAGTTTAGGGGTTAATAGTGTAGTTTATGACTTTGCGATAAGGGGGGCTGGCGGTTTAGGGGTTAATAGTTTTATGCAGCGTTTGTGATGTGGGGTTCTGGTGGTTTAGAGGTTAATAGTGTAATTTATAAGTGTAAGTGTATTTTTATATGTATTTTAGTTTACAGGTAAGTTTTTTTTAATGGTGGTTAAGATTTATTTTTTAAATTTTGTATATTTTAATGTGGGTTAAGTTAGGGGGTGTTAGGTTAGGGGGTTTAGATGTTAGTTTATGACTTTGCGATGTGGGGGGCTGGCAGTTTAGGGCTTAATAGTGTAGTTTATGACTTTGCGATGAGGGGCTGGCGGTTTAAGGGTTAATAGTTTTATGTAGTGTTTGTGATGTGGGGTGCTGGTGGTTTAGGGGTTAATAGTGTAATTTATAAGTGTAAGTGTATTTTTTTATGTATTTTAGTTTACCACAGCTCTTAGATTGCAGAAAGGGTTAAAGTGTAAAAGGCGATTGTGCTAGCACAATCTCAATTCCGCTGCACTTGTAATATTAGCGGAATGAGAATGGATTGCGGAAACACGATTGCACTAGCGCAAAACTGTTTGCACCTTACTTGTAATCTAGCCCATTATGTTTAACCCTTTTATCTCCAAGTGCAAAAAATATAATTTAGGGGTAACCCCCCACCAGCAAAAAACACCTTATTAAAATAAAAAAAAAAAAAAATAACTTATACACTAACTAATACATTTTACACTTTTTTAACTGTTCATATTTACTGGCACAGAAGGGGAGGGGCCAAAAAAGCCATTGTTAACAAACTATGGCTTGTAATTTTTTACATGTGATCACTTTGACTGTCTGTCACAGTGATCACATGATCATGGGCCTCTTTTTGTACATCACTGGACTGCCTCACTCCACATTGTTTGGCAAATGTGCCTGATACCAGCATGCATTGCAGCATACCAGTATCTATGCTCCATTTTCAGTGGCTGTCACAGTGATTGTATACACAGTAACTGTCATTGTTTACAGTTACTGTACTGCTGCTGTCAAACTTCCCATGCAGGTTTTAAGCAGCGGCATGAGATACACCACTGAAAGGAATGGGATCCCAGCAGGGGTCAAGTCCAGCGGGAACGCATGGGAACAGAGTTCCTGCACTATTTTTGCAGGAGGAACTAAGTACCCTCTGGACAGAGAACAGAAAGACTTCAGTAAATACTGCTGCTGCTGCTGGTGGGAGGAGCTGGAGCACAGTCTGGTTAGAGGGTCACGTGCGGTGAGGTCAGAGGCTGGTGAGGCATTGTCTATGATACGCCCGATAAACACGTATATGCATAAACACATGCTCTTTCATAATTACATATGCACATACAGATGATCTCTCTAAAACTCACATACACACACACACACACATGCTTTGTCACTCACACATGCTCTCATACTTTCACATAGAGATTCTCTCATACTTACACATGCGCATACAGCTGATCTCTTTCATACACACACACACAGATGCTTGCTCATACTTACACACACACAGACAAACACTCTCCTTCCTGCAGAAATCCTCCATCTGTGGAGGTTACTAAAGATGAAGATGCAAAGTGAATTCTAGCTTTTGGGTACAATAAAATGCTAATACCCCTGGCAAGCACTGTTTGCACTAAGTAGAAAATAGAGGAGTTTTCACCTGTGATTAGACTCAATGCTGTAATTTCAGCACTTTGGTTACTGCCTGTTTCACTGAAGAAAATGTAGAAAGAGGAGAAAACAATGAGGGAGAAGAGGAAGAGTTGGAGAGGGAGGGGGTAGAGAGGGGAAGAAAGTGGAAATAGAGTGAGAGAAGATAGAGAAGGGATATAGAATTGAAAAAGTTGGATAAAAGAGAATAGAGAGACTGTAGAGAGAGAGGAAATGGGGGCAAAATAGACAGAGGAAGAGATAGAAGAAAAGAGGGGGAGAGGCAGAGGGGGGGGAGACAGTGTGGTCTGAGAGTGGAGAAAGAGCAAGAGAGGAGAAAAGAAAGAGGGGGAACAAAGAGAGGAGAGAGTTAGAAAAAGAGGAAAGAATACAGAGATATTATTTTTTCTTTAATCACATTTTTAACATGGTTCCCTATGCAAAGCATAAACTCTCATGTCCCTCAGGGGAAGACTTCTGTGTGTGTATAGGACTTGCATGTATGTGTATGTGTGAGCCACACAATTATTTTACATTTATGTCAGTATCACTATCTTGCTAGCAGTATGTATTGCTCTACAGGACCTGATAATGTGCTGTTAAAGCAAAAGTGTAACCCCCTGCACTCAGTATAATTGTTTTATAAAGATTCTAGGTAAACATAACAATATAACTCAGACCTTTATATACATTAATTAATCCAGATGATTCACTTTTTAACAGGAGACTTGCAAAGCTTCTAAGGATAAATTACTAATTTTAAACACACCAAATCACTTGCTGGCTGCTGTTCTGCAAATCTGCTTTTAATTTCCTGAGAACTGGCTGTCATAACCACTTGATTACACAGTCTATACAGGGAGTGCAGAATTATTAGGCAAATGAGTATTTTGACCACATCATCCTCTTTATGCATGTTGTCTTACTCCAAGCTGTATAGGCTCGAAAGCCTACTACCAATTAAGCATATTAGGTGATGTGCATCTCTGTAATGAGAAGGGGTGTGGTCTAATGACATCAACACCCTATATCAGGTGTGCATAATTATTAGGCAACTTCCTTTCCTTTGGCAAAATGGGTCAAAAGAAGGACTTGACAGGCTCAGAAAAGTCAAAAATAGTGAGATATCTTGCAGAGGGATGCAGCACTCTTAAAATTGCAAAGCTTCTGAAGCGTGATCATCGAACAATCAAGCGTTTCATTCAAAATAGTCAACAGGGTCGCAAGAAGCGTGTGGAAAAACCAAGGCGCAAAATAACTGCCCATGAACTGAGAAAAGTCAAGTGTGCAGCTGCCAAGATGCCACTTGCCACCAGTTTGGCCATATTTCAGAGCTGCAACATCACTGGAGTGCCCAAAAGCACAAGGTGTGCAATACTCAGAGACATGGCCAAGGTAAGAAAGGCTGAAAGACGACCACCACTGAACAAGACACACAAGCTGAAACGTCAAGACTGGGCCAAGAAATATCTCAAGACTGATTTTTCTAAGGTTTTATGGACTGATGAAATGAGAGTGAGTCTTGATTGGCCAGATGGATGGGCCCGTGGCTGGATTGGTAAAGGGCAGAGAGCTCCAGTCCGACTCAGACGCCAACAAGGTGGAGGTGGAGTACTGGTTTGGGCTGGTATCATCAAAGATGAGCTTGTGGGGCCTTTTCGGGTTGAGGATGGAGTCAAGCTCAACTCCCAGTCCTACTGCCAGTTTCTGGAAGACACCTTCTTCAAGCAGTGGTACAGGAAGAAGTCTGCATCCTTCAAGAAAAACATGATTTTCATGCAGGACAATGCTCCATCACACGCGTCCAAGTACTCCACAGCGTGGCTGGCAAGAAAGGGTATAAAAGAAGAAAATCTAATGACATGGCCTCCTTGTTCACCTGATCTGAACCCCATTGAGAACCCTTGGTCCATCATCAAATGTGAGATTTACGGGGGGGGCGGAGCCGGCCAGCGTCTGTGATGGCCGCTTAATTTTTTGCTCCGGTTAGAGGGGCTCCTCTTAAGACTAAAATAGTGGACTTTTGCACCTAAAATACCTCTCAAAAGTGGCGGTTTGGCACAGGAGGAGTAGGTGCATTGAATGAGACCAGCCAGCACCGGACGAAAATGCAAACGCCAGATGCACCGAATACGCTGTTAAACAGGCCGCAAGCCTGAGAGTGTTCGAGCAGCGCACCGGACCCTCTATCACCCTGTGACAGGTAGGAGCAAACTTGTTCTAGCCTCCAAATAGACTGGGCGTTAAGCTATTCCCTGCAGCACAGGCTGGAACATTCCCAATCAAGGGAAAACATTAGGCCCCAAATAAGACCCTACCTGACGTAGGAGCCATAACCTGACTATCGCTACTGTGATGCGGTGTGCTAATCCATAATGAAAGCACTAGGCTGAGTGATGTGAAGAGACTATTGCAAGTAATATCACCACAGCCAAGGGGCTGAGTAAGGGAGAGAACACAAGGGCATAGACTATGTGAGCATTTATGACGCAGCTTTAATTTTACCGCTTCAAACGGCAGTACATAGTGAAAGAAACAACCACAGATATATGTTGATAGACAAGACCAATTAGCAGACGTGTACTACAGATTAGCCTCAAGCTAGTGGATCACCTTTTGAAGGGGCCTTCCCACATTCTTCCACCCTTTTCTGCGACTTCTGTGCTTTAAAGTGAACTAAAGACTGGCTTTAAATATAGGATAGCTCTTAATACATCCGCTTGCTATATATACCACTGCAGTCACCACTTGCTGAAATGGCATCTAAACGCACAACTAGACCTGATAAATCCACTAAAGGCCCTGCACCAACCAGCTCTAAAATGGATAACTTTTTTAAAGTCTTAGAAACTTCCATGTCCACATTGTGTGAGACGCCAAGCACTGATCTGGCTTCAGGAACACCAGAGGCAGAATCACAAGCCCTCCTAACGAAAGCTGACATTCAAAATCTGCCTACGAAGGCAGACTTTGCCTGCTTTTTCACGCAGGTGGGCAAACTCATCAAAGATGGGCTATCTGAGGTTAAAAGAGATCTCTCTGATCTAGGAGAAAGGGTTCTGCAGATAGAAGAGGATATGGACCAGCACAATAACGATACAGATCTCCAAAACCGCACCCTTCAAGTACATGATGATATGATACAACAACTGCAAAATCAAGTCGAGGACTTGGATAATAGGGGGAGGTGGCAGAACCTCAGACTACGAGGTATTTCAGAGAATGTTTCTGCACTCCAAATCCAACAACACCTACAGCAACTTTTCCAATTCATCCTCCAAGAAGAAATGTCAGACATCCCTCTAGACAGAGCACACCGGGCCCTGCGCCCGAAACCACCAGCAGATAAACCACCCAGGGACATAATCATTCGATTCCAAAGCTTCAAAGATAAAGAAAGAATAATGATGGCTTCACGTAAACAGCGTCAAATCCTATTTGAAGGAGATACAGTGCAAATCTTTGCTGACTTGAGCACGATCACACTTTCCAAACGCAGGGAGGCGAAATACCTAACAAGCCATCTGCAGGATTTAAAGCTACCATACAGGTGGGTTTCCCCTTCTGTATTAAAGTCCTACACAACTCCCAAATAATCACCTACAGCTCCCCAGATGATCTTGAGCAGTTTTGCAAGAACTTGAAAATCCCTGTCCCAACCATCCTCTCTTCAAAACTTGCTCCAACACCAAAAGACCCATCTGCACCTCAGTTGCCTAAACAACAGAGACCTCCTTGGGTGAGAGTCTCGAGAAAATCAAACATAGACTCTTGACAGATGGTTCCCACAGAAGAAGAATTGACCTGATATGGATTTCCTGAAAGTCTAACCTCTTGGAAATCAGTTGCTGAGCAGGACTTACCCCTTTGATCATGCTCGGCCCCGGTTAACCACACAGTAAATTTTCCCTTTGGGGACCCTGTTGTGTTTATTCCCTAAAGATAATTAACAGCACAGTCCCTTACCTACCCACCTTAGTCCTAAGCTTAAACGTTTAGCTATTCAACAGATGGAGGTTGCTCCATCATAGTAATTCCTTTTTATTACTATGTCCTACCCCCCCATATGACATACTATTTTAGGTATGATTATTTGTTATGTATGCATTGTACTTGTTTTTGGATGCAAATTTCTACTTAAGACTATTCTGTTCTTTCCCCTACCTTTCCTCTCCCTCCTCCCTTCCCATCAAGATCAGAGACCCTGCTGGGAAGACACAGACAACCATTCTGGCTTTCAGGTATGTTACCCCCCATTCTGCACCGCACAACAAACTTCCACATACTACACGAGATGCATTCACAGCAATGAAGATGACCCCCTACACGAAACCATGCTTGATGGCTCCCATAAACTATAGTCAGTCCAACATTAATTCACCCCCTTGTAACGCATATGGCGATTCCTGAACTTTTACTTATATCTCAAAATGTAAAGGGTCTTAACTCCCCAACCAAGAAATCAATAGCCCTCAAATGGTTCCATAAACACAAAGGGGAAATCATCTTTTTACAGGAAACCCATTTTTGCAAGCACGCAGAACCCAAGTGTGCCTCTAGGCATTTCCCAATAGGCTTTTTTAACTCAGCATCCACTAAAAGAAATGGCGTGGGCATATTGTTCAGTAATAGGGTCCCTTTCCAGCTTACCCAAAAATATGCAGACAGTGAGGGCCAGTACTTGATACTACTAGGCACACTTTACAACCAACAGGTCACACTAGTGAATATCTATGCCCCAAACACAGGACAGGCTCGCTTCTTTAAAAAGGTGACTAGGGCCTTACTGGGAGTAGCACAAGGAACGGTGATCCTTGCAGGAGATAGTTACACAGCTTTAGAACCGACATTAGACTGTTCCAACACTAAAAGTTCAGTGCCCAGAAGCTCATTAGGAGCTATCACTAAGTCCTTACGGGAGGCAACTTTATTAGATGTCTGGAGAATCCAACACCCTCTACAGAAATCGTATACCTTCTATTCCAATCCCCAAAAGTCCCATTCCAGAATAGACCACATATTTGTCGACCAGCAGAGTTTGCCCCTAGTGAGGTCCTCAGAAATTCTACCAACCCCTTGGTCAGACCACTCGATGGTGACTTTATCATTAACCTTACCAGACAGACCACTGACAGAGCCTATCTGGCGACTTGATGAAACACTTCTCCTACAACCAGCTATTCGGGATAAAATCCTATACACACTTAAGGATTACTTTACACACAACACCACAGCCCATTCCTCCCCTACTCTGTTATGGGAAGCACACAAAGCGGTCATTAGAGGAGAATTTATGAAACAGAAAGCGATACTCAGGAAAAACTACAATGAAAAGTATAACAAATTACTGCACCAACTGAGGCATTTAGAAAATTTGCACATGCACGCGCCCAGCAACACTCAATACGCATTACAATTAACCACTACTAGGCGCGAATTAAATGACTTACTTAATAAAGAAGCGCAGAGGAAGGCGATTTACCTAAAAAAGCTTTACTTCGTGGAGGGCAACAGAGCGGGACCCCTCTTAGCAAGAGCATTAAAGGCTCGAACAAATAGCAACTTTATCCGCAAACTAACACACCCCACCGCCCAGGGAGGATTCACATATGATAGCAAGTCAATAGCAAATATATTTAGTGAATACTACAAGAAACTTTATAATATCCCAGAGACGCCCCATTCCTTGGACTGCGAGGCAATAGATTCATATATACAAGACTCCAATATCCCTTCCCTACCCAAACAAATCTCTAGGCAAATGGAGAATCCTATCACCCCACAAGAGGTCATAACAGCCATAAAGGATACACCCATACACAAAAGCCCAGGCCCTGACGGTTTCTCGACCCTTTATTATAAACAATTTCAAGATATCCTGGTCCCACATCTCACCAAACTCTTTAATTCTTTAGACAACGAGGGCCAATTTTCCCCTAACCTGCTAGAGGCACACATCTCTGTCCTCCCCAAGCCAGGCAAGCTTCCCACGGAACCAGGTAACTATCGCCCAATTTCCCTCTTAAATGGGGACATAAAAATTTATGCTAAAATCCTAGCGAACCGAATCAATAAGGAACTTTCTACACTTATTCATGTTGATCAGGCTGGCTTTGTTCCGCTCAGGGAGGCCAGGGATAATACGATATGTACACTCCACCTGTTGGAATATGTGAAAAAACAAAAAATCCCTACGGTCCTGGTCTCCACTGATGCGGAAAAGGCCTTCGATAGACTAAATTGGCCCTTCCTGCGTGGCGTCCTAAAACAATTTGGCTTTGGAGAATTGATGATCAAACGCATTTTCCATCTATATAATGGTCCCTCAGCTAGGGTACGCACTAAAGGGGTCCTCTCACAGAAGTTTAATATTTGCAATGGGACAAGGCAGGGTTGCCCCCTTTCCCCCATCCTTTTTGTCCTCACGATGGAGGTTTTGGCCTGCCATATCAGACAGAACCTAAATATCCACGGAGTAACCATTGGCCCTAACACACATAAACTCGCTATGTTCGCAGATGACATCTTGCTTACCCTCTCTGAGCCTGCTTCTTCCCTGCCCGTCCTGACTGCAGAATTTGATAGATTCAGTAGGTTTTCACACTTCCTCATCAACTGCTCCAAATCTGAACTCCTAAACATCTCGATGACATCCGCCAGTTTCACAAACTTCACTAAATCATGCCCATTCAAAATACAACATTCACATCTCAAATACTTGGGGATAATGCTTTCTCCTAACCCAGCAAAGTGGTTCACCCTCAACTATCAACCCCTCCTTCACTCTACCCAACATTCGCTATCCTCATGGAAAGACAAGCCACTATCGTGGTGGGGTAGGGTACAGTCTATCAAAATGACAATATTGCCCAGAATTCTTTATACACTTCAGGCACTACCGATAGCCCTTCCCAAATCCTATATACAACAATTACAAAAGGCTGTGAATGCCTTTGTGTGGGGCAAACTCCGTCCAAGAATATCAAGAGAAACTATGTATCGACCCCTACAGAGTGGTGGACTGGGACTGCCAAACATAAATGTTTACTACCAAGCAGTCTCACTGCAGAGAATTATAGACTGGCATTGCAGACAAGAATCCAAAGCATGGGTGGCAGTTGACTCCCAGCTACTTAGATCCCCTAATCCAGGACCTCTTTGCTGGCTCCCTAGAACCAAGCATACCCCCGCATGCTCGTCCTCTATACTATACAAACACATATTCAATACATGGGACTACCTACTCAAGACGACCCCGACATTATCCACACCCACTTCGCCACTTACCCCAATTTTCCCTAATATAGAACTCATGGGAGGGTATGGCACCCCAAAACATGACACAGTAGTTAATGAACTCCAGGATTCCGTCCCTATAGCACAACTACTCTCTCAGGGTAGGCTCAAGGCCCGAGCGGAACTATCGCAGACTTTGCACGGAGCATTTGCCCCATGGCTAAAGTACGCGCAATTGCAACACTTCCTCCAGACGGCACATTACAAACGAGACTTACTGAGACCGCCAACCCCGATTGAGCAAATCTGCCTGTCTATCACTGGCGAAAACCATACTCCAAAATGCTCAGACACCTACACTCCCCAATTACACAGATAGATGGCACCAGGAGTTGAATACGACTCTGGATACTAAACAATGGTTACAAATCTTTCAGAATACACGCACTTCATCCACTTCTCCTAAAATCATAGAGCTTAACTACAAAGTCCTTCTACGCTGGTATTTAACTCCAAACAGACTAAACAATATCTATCCCACCTCTTCATCCTTCTGTTGGAGGGGGTGCGATGGGCAGGGCACCATGTTACATATGTGGTGGTCTTGCCCAAAATTGGGCCCCTTCTGTCATAGCATTGAGTCCACTTTGAAGAAGCTGACCGATCCAGATTTTACATTAAATCCGCAAGTAGTCCTCTTAAATGAGACCCCCCCCATTACAATGTAAAATTAGACGGACATTAATACGTATAGGTCTAAACTGTACAAAAGCCCTTGTTGCCCTTCATTGGAAATCCCCCATCATCCCGTCTCTAGAACACTGGCTAAAAAAGACAGATGAGATGCTTTCCTGTGAGGAATATGGCTACTTTAAGAGAAATAAGTCTACATTTTATGCAGAGCTGAGATTCTACTGGGACACCATTACACATCCACATACATAGTAAAGCTACTGTCATATACAGGAATAAACAAACAGACACTGAAAGCGATATAGCATTTGCACCCAGCTAAGGCTTAAAAAGGTCTCTCCCTTGTCCCCCCCCCCTCTTCCCCCTTTTTCCTCTTCTCCACTATTCTCTTCTTCTTAGTTCTATTTTCTTTTGAGTTTAGGTTTAATACTGTTTACTTGAATTTGTATTTGCTTGATAACGACATTGTTATAACCAGAACTTCTATATCATTTACTATGAACCATGAAGAGGCACAGCTACAGAAATCCCCCGGGGTAAGCTATGATAGACATAGATCTGCTCCAAGTTTATGGCCCCCCTAAGGGTTACGAACTCTTACAATGCCGCATATTATTATATATATTTTTTTAAACTCAAAATTTTGATGTTAGATGCATTATTTAAGATGTGGTCGCCTCGGACATAATTCTATATTATTACTATATTTGTATTTGTAGCCTGTAAAGGCATGCTCCATTTGTTTATGTTGTGTTGTCACTAATTTTCTCACAAACCAATAAAAAAGTTATTATAAAAAAAAAAAAATAATACAAATGTGAGATTTACAAGGAGGGAAAACAGTACACCTCTCTGAACAGTGTCTGGGAGGCTGTGGTTGCTGCTGCACGCAATGTTGATGGTGAACAGATCAAAACACTGACAGAATCCATGGATGGCAGGCTTTTGAGTGTCCTTGCAAAGAAAGGTGGCTATATTGGTCACTGATTTGTTTTTGTTTTGTTTTTGAATGTCAGAAATGTATATTTGTGAATGTTGAGATGTTATATTGGTTTCACTGGTAAAAATAAATAATTGAAATGGGTATATATTTGTTTTTTGTTAAGTTGCCTAATAATTATGCACAGTAATAGTCACCTGAACACACAGATATCCCCCTAAAATAGCTATAACTAAAAACAAACTAAAAACTACTTCAAAAACTATTCAGCTTTGATATTAATGAGTTTTTTGGGTTCATTGAGAACATGGTTGTTGTTCAATAATAAAATTAATCCTCAAAAATACAACTTGCCTAATAATTCTGCACTCCCTGTATAGTAATAATATGCATACTGTGCCATTGAATAACTAGATTGTCCCTTATGTTAGCCACCATCATTTAACTTTTCTTTGCAGGGCAGCACTCACTTTTACAATGCTCAAACGAACAGCAAGGGAAAACTATCAGCTCATTTAATTATACCACTGCAGTCCAACTACTGCACAAAACGTATCTGCAGGAGTCCTGGTGTTGATTCTAGCAGGCTAAAAAAACCAATTGCAGGAATATGGTGGTTTCCCTTTAAAAGCACAACACTGTAATGCAATTATTTGGCTTGATGCAGATATATACATTCAATCTGAGATCAGATCTTCGATCACAGAAGTGCCAACTTAAAGACCCATAACATCCCCCACCTGATCTTCAAGAGCTCCAAAGCATTGCCCTCCTTTCAGCAGCATTGTCATGTGCAAAGGCAAAACACTTTCAGTTCTAATGTAAAAACCACCATGTTAAATGAACTGTCACATCATAGCAGACATCTTTCATCCAGTTGTGCAGTTTCTGCTGATGGCAGGTCACAAGGGCACCCTCCAAGTACCAGGCAAATAGATAATATACCCATATCCACATACCAGATCATACCCATCTGCTGTCATATCCACTGATATACATAGGCGCAGACATGTCTAACAGCCACATAGCTAATAGCTGTAACCCCTTGCATACCATAGTTGTAGCAAAATATTTCTCTGCAATGTGTTACAAGCTTGTTTAGCAGCATTGATAATATGAGGAGCACACATTTTCACGGACGTCCAGTAAGTGCCCCTTGTGTCTGACTCCTTACTCAGTCTGAAAATTTCACACTCCAGACCTAGACTAGTGTGCAAGTGGTAGTGGTTCAGTTGTGCAACTTACTCTCAGGCAGTGGTCGACTTATCAGGATAAAAAATAGTGAAAAAAATAAATAAATAGTAAAATAGGTTACTTACCTAATACCAGCAACAAGTAACGGTCCTCAGTGAGTGCGGCTTGCTTCTTGGCTGCTTGACTCCATTGATTGCATTTGTTCCACCATCTTCTTAAACATTCCTTCCTTCCTGCAGGCACTGTCCACGTGACTCGGCTGAGGGCTCCAAGCACATCCGCACACTGCTCCACCTCAAAAGCAGTCATGTGACTGACAAAACCGCTGCTGATTGGCTCCCAAAAGAGGCTGCTATGAGAGCAGCCTCAAATGGGAGCGTATGGGCCACCACATGGTGGCGCTGGTTCAGTCGTGGCTCAGGCAAGCATGTTGTGCAATGGAAGGCAGCGGACCAGCTCACAGCCTCCCTTCCATTGCATAACATGGATTATACCAAGTATGCCAGACGAGGGGGGGAGAAAAAAAATAAAAAAATATATTTTTATAATTTTTTTTCTTTTAATAATATAATCATTTTAATAACTATTTTTTAGTCATTATGACAGGTGAGGCACTGCCTCACCTGCCTCTAGTGACTGCATGTCAGAGATCCTCTAGTAATGGGTAGTAACACTTCCTACAATACGCTCAACGCAAGTAACGGTCCTCAGTGGGTGGGGCTTGCTTCTTGGCTGCTTGACTCCACTGATTGCGTCGATTCCACCATCTTCTTAAACATTTCTTCCTTCCTGCAGGCACTGTCCATGTGACTCGGCTGAGGGCTCCAAGCACATCAGCACACTGCTCCTCCTCAAAAGCAGTCACGTCACTGACAAAACCGCTGCTGATTGGTTCCCAAAAGAGGCTGCTATGGGAGCAGCCTCAAATGGGAGCGTATGGGCCACCACATGGTGGCGCTGGTTCAGTCGTGGCTCAGGCAAGCATGTTGTGCAATGGAAGGCAGTGGACCAGCTCACAGCCTCCCTTCCATTGCATAACATGGTAACATGGATTATACCAAGTATGCCGGACGAGGGGGGGAATAAAAAAATAAAAAAAAATATTTTTATAATTTTTTTTCTTTTAATAATATAATCATTTTAATAACTGTTTATTTAGTCATTATGACAGGTGAGGCACTGCCTCACCTGCCTCTAGTGACTGCACGTCATAGTGAGATACTCTAGTAATGGGCAGTAACACTTCGTACAATACGCTAAACGTAAGCCTGTCAGTGGTCCTGCTGTGTGATCACCACCCGATGTTTGGAACACATTGTGCTTACATTTCTGTGTGGTTTGTTCTGGAGTTATTTAGCTCCCTTCAGCAGAAATAGGATTATTGCACCTTAAAGGGACATAAAACCCAAACATTTTTGTTCATGATTTAGATAGAACATAAAATTTTAAACAACTTTCTAATATACTTCTATTATCAAATGTTCTTTGTTTTCTAGTTATAATTTGTTGAAAAGCAGAAATGTAAGCTCAAGAGTGTGCACGTGTCTGCAGCACTATATAGCAGCAGTTTTGCAACAATGTTATACATTAGCAGGAGCACTAGATGGCAGCACTATTTCCTGTCATGTAGTGCTTCAGGCATGTGCACACTACCTACCTAGGTATATTTTCAACAAAGAATAACATAAGAATGAAAATTTTTTATAATAAAAGTAAATTGGAAACTTTTTAAAAATTGTATTCTCTATCTGAATCATGAAATAATTTTTTGGGGGGTTTATTGTCCCTTTAAGTGGGTGAGACTCTGTGACAGACCCATGCTTTTTCCAGTTGTCCAAAGGTAACCATTCAACACTTCAATGGATTTAATTTGCTTTCATTACCAAAGTGCATAGATTATATACATATAAATACAGTGTGTGTGTGTGTGTTTATATAAAACAATATTAATTGTGAGGGGGAGGAAGTCTTGATGAGTTCCAGCACATTAATGTGCAGGACTTGACCCCTGGATCACAGGGACACCTGTGCTAGCCTGAGGTGTCTTCCATTATGCTTTCTTACTCTGCCTTACTCCTGAGACATGCAGATATAGCATAGGTAAAATAGAGGCGCACTAACAGCCAAGGACACAGTCACCGTACAGGGTACAGAGCTGGTCCTTAAAGGGACAGTTTACTCAAAAATTTTCTCCCCTTTAATTTGTTCCCAATTATCCACTTCCTTTACCATTATATTGGGATTGGGAATAGTTGAATTAGCCTGTGGTAACCCCTTCTATTTTGAAAGTTTTTGACCTTAGGTCCAAGCTATGTAAACACAGCCAGCAGAATAAATTACACTCCCATTGGGGTATAGAAGGTATAAGGTAATAAAATTTTAATTTTCCATTGTTCTCTCCAAGTATTGGTCTTTAGTTTATGGACAGATATAAGACAGAGAAGCATGTATATGTGCACAATGTGATAAAGTAATGAGATCTGATTATACCTACAAGCTCGACCCATTTTATTAGGTTGTGGTTTCAAAACACAAAATCAGCTATTTCTTATACACAAATAAACCTTAAAAAGCTAATTCTAATACATTTTATACTCTGCAGTTGGTAAAAAAGGCATTGGAAACACATTAAGGGAAAACTATTTTACAGTATACTGTCCCTTTAAGGGCTAAATGATCAGTGCCATACCCTTGCCATTAAGGGGTTAATAAACCGTTTGACACAGGGACATTGCAATAAAAGAAATATATCAAAATAAGTTTACACTGTACTAAGTGAGTTTACTTCTAAAATTGTAGCCGCATTGTAACAAATGTGTTATTAATAACATTGTTTGGTTCAGTGCAATCATGATATTAAAACTGAACATGTACAGTACAGTCTAAAATTGTAGTGGCTATAAAAAATACAGGCCTTGATCACAGGATACAGGATACAATATCACTATCGCTGGCCTGTGCTAAAATTAACATGAAAACTTTTATTACAAGTGCATGGTAAAACAGATTTACCAGAGAAGGATTAGCATGGCCGACATCTCTTTAGCGAGCCCTATAGTTTCAATGGATATCGCGACCACACTAAAAATGACTCATGTTACAAGTTAAAAGCTCAAGTGCAAACCAAAATAGTGCTAGAACAATTAGTGCAACCTGAGACCTGAAGTAAAGTGTTAGGTACAAACAAGACTTAACTGAAGCAAACTATATAAACCAGTACTGCTGACATTCAGGTGCAAGTTCAGACAGACAAGTTCTGAGATGCCCACTTCAGGAGCAAGGAATCTAGTGTCCACTTCTGGGCTGAGAGGGGAGTGCCCGATTCTGGGCCAAGCAAAGGGATACCAGGTTATTTAAAACAGGTTGCAAGAAGTGTCAACCAGAAGCAATGCTGGAGGTAGAACAATCAAATTGGCACAGCAGACAAAAAGGTACTGAAGCTGGGAAACTGCAACAGGGAAAGTCCAGGTAAAAGTGCTAACTGTGCCAAATGCAGAAACATGGTCAGTACAGTCCAAGGTTCAAAATCAGGCAGAAAGAATACAAACTTAGGCAATCCCACCAGCAGGAAGTCCAGAAACAAACAGGAAACAGGTACAGAAAACCCCTAATGCCAGAGAAAGGAGTAAAGGCATAGGCTGTACAATATGTAGTCAGAGTCCCTAGTTCTTTCTCAGGTAGGGCACGGTGAGGCAGGAGGATGCCTGTGAGTGAATTGGATGTATGATATTTTAATGAATGCTTGTTGTTTCTGACGGTCTCTAATACATTGATTATTATCTTTCCACTCATACCATTTCCTCTGGCTGTTTGGCCCCATGTTTTTAACTTTTTGTTGGGATAATGGGGCCTATTTATGAAAGGCCTGCCGCTCTCCGCATTCAGTATTGCACCAGAAGCTCTTGTGAACTTCTGGTGCAACACCGCCCCCTGTAGATTTGCGACCGCTAGCAGGGGGTGTCAATCAACCCTATCGTATTCGATCGGGTTTAATTGTGGCAATATCTCTCCGCCTCCTCAGAGCAGGCGGACAAGTTATGGAGCAGCGGTCTTTAGACCGCTGCTTCATAACTGGCTTGATAGATATGCCCCAAAGACTGAATCAAAAGGAGTGGTTGGGAATGGGATATTACCCACCACATTATATTCCCAATTATAGAAATTGTTAAGTAATAATGCTCTGTGTATATGTTAAATAAAGTATATTTTTAACCATTTTCTATAAGTATATAGTGCTTAATTTAACACTTGAATGCCAAAAAATCCTTACACTTCCCTAAACACAATATTGTATCTAGTGACTTAATTCACACTCATACATTTAGGAAATAACAGGTATTGAGTATAGGTAGGTATGGCGGGGTACTTATCCTCAACTAGTGATTTCATTAAATGGAAACAAGAATGTATTTTCACAAGCCACTAATATTGAAGAAGCTTTTAAAAGTATTGCCAAAATCATGAAAAAAGTAAAATCATTTTGGGAGATCTTTAGTTTGGAGAATTATGTTAAGAATAAACTCATCCCAAGGGGATTACGAATTCAATTAGCACCCTCCTTTCATATCAGTGATGAGAACTTTATTTTAAGATGGCAAGAAATCCTAATGCAGTATTCTTTTTAGATCTTATGAAACTTATGAAATCTTATGAAAAAGAATATGAAAGAAAACAATATGAACAACTAACCAAATTAGTTGAGGATGCCAAAATACAAACAAAAAAGTTTACATCACCTAAAGACTTTGAAACTCTAGATCAGAAACTAATGTTTCATATTGATAGATTAATGGAGGCATTTAGTGAAACAAAAAATAGGAAACTTCAAAGAGACTGGTCAGATCACCAGAAAGGGTATATATATATAAAGCAAACTATAAACAAAGAAATCCCAGATATACACAAGACACTAGGGGTAAAGTGAACACGTCAGATAACTCATCCACAGAATCAGAACCCTCGGATGAGGAAAAAACACAAACAACAACAGCAAATGTAATTACTGCAACAACTGAACCCTCCATTATGAGGATTTTTTTAGAGAGGGACCTGTTCCTCCCAAAAAAACTGTAACAACCAGGCAACAAAACAGAAACAAACCCCCAAACAAACAGAAACAAATTATAGGGATTTACAAATCATTAATCTAGCAGGTATTGAATCAAGAAAAGAGCATTACACTCTTCTATCCAAAGGACTTTCCTCTATACCCACTGCAAGATTTGACACATTTAATTGGGTAAAAGACATACATTTATTTGCCAGGAAGCTTGCCCTATATAAATATCATAAAGACTCTAATACAAACTGTCTAAATTATATGGGGATTGAAGAGGATGACCAGGAGATGGTGAACCTAATGGTAACTCTATTAAACAAGAATAATAATCCCAAATCTGTACCTAGGGATAGTGTTATAAAACCCAAGAGTAGTTTCATGCCGACAATTTTGAAATATCCAACTATAGATAAATTTGTTTCTCTGGTAACCACCAGAGAACCACCAGGGCTTTGAATGAATTAAAAAGCAATCCAGAGATAACCATTAAAAGTGCAGAGAGTGGGAATATGGTTATTATGAGTAATGTACAATATTTGGAAATGTGCCAAGACATAATTGATAACAAAGAAAATTACCATATTATGAAACATGAACACTTTACCAATAAGTTAAAATCATTGTTGGATAGAGGCTTTGGTGACCGAATAATAACAAAGGCTAAATACCAATATATGTGTAATATATCAGCTAGAGTGGCAACTTTTTATAGTCTCCCCAAAATACACAAAAGTCAAAAGGAACCACACGGGAGACCAATAGTGTCAGACAATAGATGTCTTACAGAGAATGTGAGTTTATTCATTGACAAAAAATTTAGAAAATTTGTACACACATTAACCTTGTACGTCCAAGAAACAAAGGATGTTCTAAAATGTTTAGAGAATGTGACTGTAAAAGAGAATAGTCTGCTTGCTAGTATAGATGTAGAAAGTTTATACTCAAATATCCCTCATACATTGGGTATGGAAGCTGTACAATATTTAAAAAAAACGTTAAACCCTACAGGCAATGTAGAGGACGAGTTTATTGTAGATGTATTAGATTTTGTGTTAACACACAACTATTTTCTGTTTAACAATAAGGTACACCTACAGAAAAGAGGCACAGCAATGGGTGCTTTCTGTGCACCCACATATGCCAACCTGTTTTTGTGGTGGATAGAAAATACCAGCAGGAGGAGAATCCATTTATGCATTTTATAGATATATACATTCACTTTATTGAAGATGTGCTAATATTCTGGACTGGTACAAAGGATGACTTTACCAACTTTATAAACTGGCTAAATAATAATGTTCATGGTATGTGCTACGCACACACAATTGAAGATGTGAGTATTTCCTTTCTTGACCTATTAATTAGAAAGAGGTTGATGGTCACTGAATATAAAACTGTATAGGAAAGATTCATCAGCTAATAGTCTCCTAAAATGGGACAGTTTTCACCCAAAAATATGTGTTGAGTATGTGATAAACAAAACTAAGGGGTACTTCAGGAAGGTCACTACAAGACCATAACATCTACAAATGTTTTTTAATTTTAATATTTAATCTTAAGTTATACTTGTACTGTTGTGTTTGTTACTAACAGTGCTGGGGTCTTTTAAATTGTGTTTTAAAAGGGGATCACTCAATTGCCACTTTCACATGAACCTATTGTAATCCGTTTCCATCTGCACCACTGCTATATCATCTGAAAGCATTTTTTATGATGCCAGGATAGGAAGACTTGCTCCATTGTTTAAACTCACTCGCCAAGATTTAGAGTTTTGCGGCCAAAGGGGTGCGTTAGCTACGCGTGTTTTTTCCCCCCGCACCTTTTAAACAACGCTGGTATTTAGAGTTCTCAGAAGGGCTGCGTTAGGTTCCAAAAAGGGAGCGTAGAGCATAATTTACCACCACTGCAACTCTCAATACCAGAGTTGCTTACGGACACGACCAGCTTCAAAAACGTGCTCGTGCACGATTCCCCCATAGGAAACAATGGGGCAGTTTGAGCTGGAAAAAAACCTAACGCCTGCAAAAAAGCAGTGTTCAGCTCCTAACGCAGCCCCATTGTTTCCTATGGGGAAACACTTCCTAAGTCTGCACCTAACACCCTAACATGTACCCCGAGTCTAAACACCCCTAACCTTACACTTATTAACCCCTAATCTGCAGACCCCGCTATTGCTGACCCCTGCATATTATTTTTAACCCCTAATCTGCCGCTCCGTACACCGCGGCAACCTACGTTATCCCTATGTACCCCTAATCTGCTGCACCTAACACCGCCGACACCTATATTATATTTAATACCCCCTAATCTGCCCCCCCCAACGTCGCCGCTACCTTACCTACACTTATTAACCCCTAATCTGCCGACCGGACCTCGCCGCTACTATAATAAATGTATTAACCCCTAATCCGCCTCACTCCCGCCTCAAAAACCCTATAATAAATAGTATTAACCCCTAATCTGCCCTCCCTAACATCGCTGACATCTAACGTCCAGTATTAACCCCTAATCTGCCTACCGGACCTCGCCGCTACTCTAATAAATGTATTAACCCTTAATGCTAAGTCTAACTCTAACACTAACACCCCCCTAAGTTAAATATAATTTAAATCTAACGAAATAAAATAAATCTTATTAAATAAATTATTCCTATTTAAAACTAAATACTTACCTGTAAAATAAACCCTAATATAGCTACAATATAAATAATAATTATATTGTAGCTATTTTAGGATTAATATTTATTTTACATGCAACTTTGTATTTATTTTAACTAGGTACAATAGCTATTAAATAGTTAATAACTATTTAATAGCTACCTAGTTAAAATAATTACAAAATTACCTGTAAAATAAATCCTAACCTAAGTTACAATTAAACCTAACAATACACTATCAATAAATTAATTAAATAAACTACCTACAATTATCTACAATTAAATCAACTAAACTAAATTACAAAAACAAACAAACACTAAATTACAAAAAAAACAAACACAGTAGGAGAGGGTCACAGTCAAGGTTAATTGTGGTAGGGACAGAAAAAAACGAATTGCACACCACTAATATGTGAATGTAAGTATATAAGTAACGCAAGTAAATATGATAGAAAGCCTGACAAATTTAGGCAGTAAATGCATGCAGGATTTATGATATAGAAATTAGCTGAACACAAAAAATGCAGATCTCACATAACTGGATAGTATAATGCACTTTTGAGGCTACCTAAGTATGCCCTTATTGAAAGGATCGACATATAAACATAGGTGAAAAATAAGTACTTTTGATAACAGAAATAAACAGCAATGTTGTTTTACAATCATATGCTGCACCTGAAACATGAAAGTTTAAAATGACGATTATCAAACTGCAATATTCTGCACATTCTTTGAGTAATAAAAAAAAATGATTATTTTGATCTGAAAACTAATACAAAAGTTACAAAACAACCCCTAGAATGATATTAGTCCCTAAGTAAAATAATTCAGACCCTGATTGGCCCCTGAAGAATCATGTACATATTTTGTTTTGTTTTCTACACAGTATAAACTGATTATAACAACACCATTAAGAAAGGCTCAGATGTCAACAAAGTCTGAGTTCCTAATTTATTAATTCCCTTATGATAAACATGGATGCAAAATAATCACTATAAAAGAACTATTAGCTACACAGAATAGGTCATTAGTCAAATTTCCCCAAACTCCTTAAGTAGCATTAAAAAGAATTTAAGAGATTAATATAATTCCTTGTTAGTGTATCTCATATCTAATATCTGATGTGAATCTTGGTGAAAAAAAAACATAATTTAATTTATAATCTCTGTAGCTATGGGAATCTATCTGCAAAAGGTAAGTTTTAACTCTGTTGGAAATGTTTATAGGTATGTATCCAAAGGCATAGTGTATGTCTTTTCATGCGGATTTAATCAAGATATATAGATATAGCAAAAAGGCATTATTAATTCTATATGACATAGTTTTTTAAATGTAATGACAGTTGCCCTTAATACTTTCTTTGGAGGACAAAATATTACATATGATTCCAATTCCCCCCCTCCCCCCAAAAAAAAGAAAATAATAATAATAAAAAAAAAAGATTTTTGTTGTTGTTGAATAATGCACAGATTTTCTGATATTTTAACTGAATTGATGAAAAAGTGAATGTTATTATTTTTAAGTGGTTATTAAGAGGTTATAAAAGTTTTGTAAAAATGCTATGAGTAAACAGAAAAAAATACAATGGTTTTCAAAGTTCAGTTGCATTTTTTAAATACATTACTATTATGTGTTACATAATGATAATGTAATATCTAATATTATTCAGAAACAGGACCTCTTTTTAGAAAATAAAATAAAAAAAGATTTCAGGTTTTTCTAACAGATTCCCAATATCTAGAGTTTTGAAAGTCATCTGATTAATTTGACAAAACTAATTTCATTTATTACAAATACAAAATATAAGATATATTTTAGCAAATACATACATTTGTGTAAGCAATATTTATCTTTAATTTAGTAAATCTGTATGAAGATCATTTAGGAAGAATCTTAGGGAAGCATTACTGATTTGGAACATTATATTTATTAGATCAGAAAAAATTGTGCAGCAACGGAAGTTGACACCCAGTTTCACTTTATATATATGCACTTATGTAATACAACTTAAAGAATTCAATTTTTACTTCTGTATTCTACTGGAAATATTCACTACACAGAATGTATTTTTTTCTCAGCCACTGGCTTATTTATGTCCTGTCTGTGTGTGTCAATGTCTTTTGTGTGTATGTTATATACAGTGCGACTCAAATCTCGAGGAACCACTTGTTTTCATTTAGTCTATATTGAAAATATATTATTTTGCTAAAATGGGCATTCTATCGTAGAAATACAATACCCTAATTATTAGAACATTTATATTTAAAAAAGAGTGTTCTTTTAAAATGTGTTTAACACAAATAAAAGAGTTAAACAATATCACCAATTATGTTTGGATATAAAATTCAATTTAATTCTTCAGACTTAAAAAAGTACTAACACTCAGTCAGTGTATGTCCTAACACTATAATTTATCCTTTACATAGGAACTAAATCTGTGTGTGTGTGGGGCATTTGTGTGTGCATGTGTGCATGGGTGTATGCATTTATGATTGAGTGAGTGTATGCATTTGTGTGTGTGCGAGTGTGTGCATTTGTGTGTGTGAGTGTATGCATTTGTGTGTGTGAGTGTGTGCATTTGTGTATGTGCAAGTGTATGCATGTGTGTGTGTGTACATTTGTGTGAGTGTGAGTGTATGCATTTGTGTGTGTGTCAGTGCATGAATGTGTGTGTGTGTGAGTGTATGCATTTGTGTATGTGTGAGTGTATGCTTGTGTGAGTGTATGCATTTGTGTGTGTGTGTGAGTGTATGCATTTGTGTATGCATTTGTGTATGTATGAGTGTATGCATTTGTGTGTGTGAGTGTATGCATTTGTGATTGTGTGAGTGTATGCATTTGTGCATGTGTGAGTGTGTACATTTGTGTATGTGTGAGTGTATGCATTTGTGTGTGTGAGTGCATGCATGTGTGAGTGTATGCATGTGTGAGTGTATGCATTTGTGTGTGTGTGTGTGTGTGTGTGAGTGTATGCATTTGTGTATGTATGAGTGTATGCATGTGTGTGAGTGTGGGAATTTGTATGTGCATGTGTGTGTGTGTGTGAGAGAGAGAGTGTATTCATGTGTGTGTGTGAGTGTATGCATGTGTATGTGAGTATGGGCATTTGTATGTGCATGTGGGTGTGTGTTAGTGTATGCATTTGTGCATGTGTGAGTGTATGCATTTGTGTGTGTGTGAGTGTATGCATGTGTGTATGTGTGAGTGTATGCATTTGTGTGTGAGTATATGCATTTGTGTATGTATTAGTGTATGCATTTGTGTGTGTGAGTGTTTGCATGTGTGTGTGTGTGTGTGAGTGTGGGCATTTGTGTGTGCATGTGTTTGAGTGTGAGTGTATGTATTTGTGTGTGTGTGAGTGTATGCATGTGTGAGTCTGAGCATATTTGTGTGCATGTGTGTGTGAGTGTATGCATGTGTGTGTGTATGAGTATGAGCATTTGTATGTGCATGTGAGTGTGTGTAAAAGTATGCATGTGTGTATGTGTGAGTGAATGCATGTGGGTGTGAGTATTAGGGAATAGGAAAGCCAGGTGTCCAGTATTTAACTGGGCAGTCCAGTATTTTAGCAGGTTATCCAGTAAATTCTTCACAGAAATACTGGACACTTAAATGTCCAGTTTTTTTTTAAAGCCCATGAGTGTTAAATGTATAATGATACATTTATCTTAATGCACTACAAATATGGAGCAGATAAAAGTGAGGGGCATTCTAGCGGTCAAGTCTTTACTGTTTACATGTGTTACTGGAAACCAAAAAGGTACAATTATTGATTTGTATGTTACTGGCAGCCAAGGGGTAGAATGACTGCCTAGTTGTGAAAACTATACATGGTAGGATCAAGAGAGGGGTCTAAGGTAGAGCTTTTTTTTGGGGGGGGGGGGTGGCATTGTTTGACCCCATAGGCCATAGTACCCAATCACCTACAGATTGTCCAGTATTTTTATGGAAGACAGCTGGCAACCTTAGTGAGTATGAGCATTTGTATGTGCATGTGGATGTGTGTGAGTGTGGGCACTTGTGTGTTTTTTTCTAATTGTTACCCATTGTTAGTAACATAAAACTTCTCTATCTGCCATGTTATCATTATCCCAAAAAATATTCAGATTTGACAGATTAACATGTAAAAGGATTTTTATTTACTTTTTAAATTTAAATTAAATATAAAACATAATTTTGGAGTAAATTCAACCAAATGTACTCGTATTATCGATTTGTCTTCTTTCTATGGCTATCTTTATTTGAAAAATAAGGTATCTAAGCTAAGGAGGCAGTCAGTTTTAGTTTCAGCACGCTGTACAGAACTTTTTTATTGGTGGCTGCCATTAAGCCACCAAAAAGCAAAAACAGCCCATGTTTTGAAACTAAAATGGGCCTGCTACTAAACTTACATTCTTGATTTTCAAATAAAGATATAAAGAGAATGAAATAAAATGAATAGAATTACATTAGAAAGTAGATTAAAATGTAATGCTCTATCATGAAATAAAATATGTGGGTTTAGCATCATTGAAATATACATATTTTTTAATTATAATACACAATATAATAAATGCTACTTACAGGCTCTAATGAGCGATTGGAGTGCCCTCCTTCTTGTGATGTCAAAGGTCTGAAAACCTGCGGAGGCAATTTCGTCGCTATCTTCTTATCCCGGACACTCTCTTCATCCGCCGCATCATTGCGTAGATGATGCGGTCCCTGTCCTGGTCTCGAATGCCCCTTACTCCTCCAATCCTCCTCAGGAAATATCGGTCCATCCCGTAGACCAGTATACGTAACTCTCCGTCTGTAAAAATTGGAGGTCGCACCATTTGGAACTCTCAAATACACTCTAAATTAATTTTAAAGTGTGACACAACTATCCCAAGTAGAGAGCAATCTGATTGGTTATTGACAGTGTCAAAAAATGATTAATATTTGATTGGCGGATTAAATTCATCATGTGTTCTTGACCATTGCTATGTAATCCACATTGAAACTGTAATTATATTATATAATATGCATCACCACTGACTAAATTATGAAAAGTATATCCTGTAACAATATATATATTTTTTCTCCTTCGCTAATGATCCTTGTATAAAACAAATATTAATATACATTTACTTAAATAAGTATATTGAATCAATGTTAACTAATTGGATTGATGAAGTTATTGATTATATAACAATAATACATTTATTAAAAAAAAGTTTGCTTTAAAAATCACTTATGTGAACATTTAATATTATATGCGTCACTAAAGACAGCCTTATGAATAGAATGTACTACAAGAATTGAATAACTGCGTCAATAAAGCTAATAATGTAACACATTTTAATTGATGATTGTATAATTATTAACGGCTGATTTTTTACGTATTGAGTAACTATAAAAGGGGAATAAAATGGAGTCTAATACTTGTTTCTTACAAAGCATGTATGATTGAGAAGAATAACATTAATAGTTATTTTTTTGGCGACTTTTTTGGATTTTTTTTTGGACTGTATATAGCGTCTTTGGAGACTGGAAGAGCAAATCCGGGCGCAATATACAATTTAATTTTGAACAAAAAAGGTTTTTAGTCACTAATGTTTTGGAGCACTATGATTTTATTTTTGGTTCCAAAGCCCAACAGACCTCTCTCTCCAGAAAACAATAGATCTGGAGAGAAATAGCCGACAGTGTCTCTGCCGAAGGCGCTCATGTGAAATCGGTGGAGCACTGTAAGAAAAGATTCTCTGATATCAAGAGAATCTTGAAGGCCAAGCTGGCCAGGGAGAGACAGTCTGCACGCACTACAGGTGGTGGCGAGCCATATGCAGCTAAACTCTCTTCGTACAAAACTCAGCTGATGAAGAAGTTGGGGCAAATATGACGCTCGGTCTGGATTTGGTCGGGCATGATACTGATGAGGTGGCAGGTAATTAAAATTCTATTACATGCGTTCTTTATGTCGCAAATGATTTTGTTTGAAATTATAGGCCTTTTGTTTTATTGACATTATGATATACAATAATAGTACTAATTTTTTTATCTGTTTTCCAGCATCTACCAGTGCTGTTGCACCTACAGCTGCTGCTGCTGCCACTGATATTGATGACACACTCCCATTGGCTGTCAGTATCCATACTGAGTCCAGCCACAGCTTCTCCTCGGCAGCCACACAGCCTGACATAATGTGCAGCACCCGTGAAGTAGCAAGCATAGGCCGAACAACAGCTATGTTTTTTAATGTTAGATTTTGTTTAATTAAAATGCTCTTACTCGTACGATTGTAAATTGATTTTTAACTCTGTATATACACATTTTTTATTTCAGCTGAGTTACGAAGGGCTTTGGGACACCCTCCAACATCTTCAATCTTCTCCAAAAACAAGATCAAACATTAATGTTATATGTGCTCACGTAAGAGGGACAGTCAATGCCATACTTTTAAAGTTAAAATGGTATTACTGAAGAATATCACAGCATAAAACAAGAATGTTAAATTACATTGATCGCTGATATAATCTGTCATTTAATAGTCTCAATAATCTCAAAGAATAGTATAGTCAAAAGAAAACATTTCTCATTTACATAGACCATGCATTTTATATATACATAAAAAATTGTCCTATTGTTGAATATTCTTCTTTCTATTATTATCTTTATTTGAAAAATAATTTTAGCTTCGAAGAAATCACAGGTTTGGATCATCACCTGTGTATTGCTTGATGATTGTTTGGCTACATTTAAACACCAATCATCAAGTGTTACCTATGTGCTTAACAAAACACAGAACATCTCCTAAGCGAACATTTAAAACATCTAACCAGAGAACAAAGAAAAATGTTAATTGGATTTATTTAGAAAGTTCCTAAAAATTGCATGCTATATCACAATCTTTAACCTATTTTTAATAGAATATCCCCTTAACCTCTGCAAACATCGACATTATTGTATATATATATGCCTAAATTAGAACAAAACTTTTTTTATTGGTAACATTTTTACATGCACATCCATGTGGCTCAGAGCTAGTTATTCTAAGCGCAACAGAGTTTTCAATACTGAAGCTTCTCACAGTACCAGTAGGGCTTATATCATGTCAGTAATTATGAAGCAGGGTCTAAAAAAAGTTAAAAAAAAAAAGCTCTTTTGGTTCTCTTAACAAGTGCTGTGTTGAAAATGCTGGTGCACGGCGAATACTTAAATACACTTTTGAAGCAGCTATAGCTTTTATTTGAAGCACTTTTGTTACTACATTTATATAGCAAAAATGAAAATGCTGTTATTAAAAAATGAAATGCATTCATTTGGATTCAAAACTTTGATGCAATATACCTTTAAGATAACATTAACTATCAGAATTGTGCATGTTAAAATACAGTGTCTTACATTTATAATCTCAATATGAATCATGGAAGCTATATGTTTACTTTCATATGCCTTTAATCTTTCACTTTACATTACGTGTGATTATTTTTGTTTTCCCATTTCTTTAGATACCGGATGTGTACACAATGTATCGGAGGAGATCAACGGTTGTGTTCGAGCGATGAGAGCAATTGTGGAGGAGGAATCCCTGGGAGATATCCAATATCCAGAATTCCAGGAGCAGGGAATCTCCCAGGGAACATTGGATACAGAGGCTCTCATCTGTGCTGCCCCTCCTACCCCAGAAGACCCAGCTGTTCTGGACCCAGGTGCCCCTCTTGCACTTGGTGCTCATGCCCCAGCAACTCATGGCCATGCTGATCCTTGCCACAAACTGACTCTCATCAATGAAGATGAGGCAGTTTGTGAAATGTTAAATCTGGCCAGGCAACAGAGTCAGATATCAGAGAGGGGCATTCAAGTAGATAGGGAAAGATTAGATTTAGAGAGGAAAAGATTGAGAATAGAAAGAGGAAGAATAGATTTAGCGTGGGAAAGATTTGTATATGAAAGGATGAGGGATAGTGAAAGATTAGATTTATAGAGGGAAAGAGTTTTATATGAAAGACAGAGGGATAGTGATAGGCTAAATTATGATGTTAGGTTAGAAGTGACAGTGCCAGGGTAGCTGTAGAGCAGGGTGAATTACATTGTTGGGAGAGGGCAAACGAAGACAACCGGCATTTTAATAGAAGTTTTTTTATATTTATTAGTGGCTGGTCAGCAAGGGAGAGATCTCCCCCACAGTTTCCCCATGCCTCTAAGCTGTCTAAAGAGTAGAATTTTTTATTTATTTATATTAATTGATTTAAAATATAATTTATATTTAATTTTTTATTATGTATGTCATTTGTCTTATATTTTTAATTCTTTTCAGAATATATAAATAAAATATATTCTGACCTAATAAATGTGTTTGTTTGTTATTACTTTATTCACATAATACAAATATTACAAATGATTGTTGATCAAATTCAATGCATAGGTAGGATATACTTTTCTCTGCTTATTAAAGGGTCAATCTACACCATGGGGCCTATCTATCAAGCTCCGAATGGAGCTTGATGCCCCATGTTTCTGGCGAGCCTGCAGGCTCGCCAGAAACAACAGTTATGAAGCAGCGGTCACAAAGACTGCTGCTCCATAACCTGTCTGTCTGCTCTGAGAAGGCGGACAGACATCGCTGGAATTCAACCCGATCGAGTACGATCGGGTTGATTGACACCTCCCTGCTGGTGGCTCATTGGCTGCGAGTCTGCAGGGGGCAGTGGTAATATGGTATTCCGAAAACACCATAATCACTGACCTTTTAAGCCTCCATGACGTTGCCATCCAAACACAGAAAATCAGAGCTATGATTTCATTCATAGCTAAATACTCATGTACGCATAAGTAATTTAGTTAATTGCACAAACAATACACCTGCATTTATTACAGCTAATAAACAGCTGGTTTTCAGTCTCTAGCTATCCTTTGTGTTAAGTAGAATGTCATTTTAAAGTAATGTCAATGTATTTTACATGCCACTCTTTTCAGTCTCTTGCTATCCTTCATTTGAAAATATTTGCAGTGTGAATTGAAGAATAATGTAGAGTATTAACATTGCAAAACATGACTTAGAAAGGGAATGCTATTTAATAACTTTGTGTTGGTAACATTTGTCTTTGCGTCTAGAAAACATCACAAACCTTTCCGATTTTTCAAAACTTTTGAAAAACTTTTGCGAATATAACATGTAATCAGGGTATCATATGTATTTATTTGCAATCAATGGATATTTTAAGAGCTGGGCCAGTTTTCTCTCTGTACCTTTGTAACCCCTCCTGATTACATTCTAGTTTTAAAAACCACCCCTACACAGGTGTTATAAAATAGGCTGGCATATAAGATGACATTTCTTACTGAAAAAAAAAATTCAAGAGAAGGAAGAGATACACTGAAAATAGCATGACAGTAAAGAGGTGATTTTAATTTCTGCTGTATACGAATCATGACAGTTTAATGGCAGGTGGGCTATCCGTTTGAGCTATCAGTTTAAGATTATATTGAATCAAACATCAATTCAAATTTTAAAATCATTGTCTAAAATATTACATTGTGTGTCCTAATGTCAGCATCAATGTTTATCTTTAATACTAATTTCACATATACATGCTTTCAAAGTATAATACACAATGTAACAAATGGCACTTACAAGTTCTGATAAGTGATCAATGACAGAAGTATCGAACATTTTGATTAGTTAGTGATAGTTTAAAATGTATATTTAAATCAGATTGGCTGATGTCATAAATCATGTGATTATGCACATTCCAATCAAAAGTGGTTGAAAAATTCACTAGTGTGTGGGTTGTTTAGGAGTTTGCATCATAATTGGTGCGAAAAGTGTTAAGTTGGTGCGAAGTAGAGAGTGTGAATTGTATTACATGGCTCAAACATGGTGCACATAGATTCCCCCCCCCCAAAAAAAAAGGAAGTTAGCTATATTGTGTTGTGTATTTATTTAATTTTTATCTCTAACAAGTTTGAAGCAATACTTTGCACCAAATTTTTAGAAATAATATTGTCCCCTTGCTTTGTAATGAGAGCCAAATTTGTAGCATAATCCATAAGTAGTAATGTATTTTTCATTTTTATCCCTATATCTACTAGTGCACCAAATATGGAGCAATAATATTGTTTGATTTAGAAAGGGTATACAATTTTAATAAAGTTTCTAATTGACTTTTATTATGTAATATACTTCATTCTCTTGCAGCATTAAACATGTTTTGTGTGTTTTCAGACTCCCATTGAGTTCTATGGCATCCATGACCTCAAGGCTGGTGGATTGAAAACTAGGTGCGCTGTGTCAGAATACACTTGAGCGCACCTGTTAAATGTTTGATATATTTGGAAAGGGTCAAATAGAGTCAAATCTGAATTTGAAACATCTAAAAGGATGCAAGCATCAATCTGCGTCGGATTGAGATCGCGGGATCGTATATCAAGTCACAAATTACAACATTTGCTGATCTTGATGCTTTGATAACTACGGCAGATCAATCTCACAGCAAATACGATGCTGAATTCAAGCATATTTTCAGTTGACGCTTTGATAAATATGCCCCATAGGCTTCCAAAGGTTTTTTTGTGGTCCATGATTCAGAAGGAAACAGACATTAGTAATTTCATATTGAAATATAATTTTCCCATATTTCATTTGGTAAATAAGTAGGTGTATATGTGCTGTATTTTGTAAACATACCAGCCCATATTACAAGTGGAGCACTATTTTAGCTTTTTAGGCATATTGGGTTGCACTCGTATTACAAGTAGAAATTAAAAAGTTAACTCTCGCACGCTAGCCAAATACGCCCAAAAAGCCAAAGTTAGAATATCGCATGCGCGATAACCTATTCCCCCATAGAAGTCAATGCAGAAAAAAACCTAACACTTCACTCTCGCGCTAACCTGAACGCATATCTCAAGTGCGCCAACCCGACATAAAAATATGAATATTACACATAGAAGAAATACATATTTCTACATATATCTGATGGTATTTTGGTTCAATATATATCTATAACTATATATATATATATATATATATATATATATATATATATATATATATATATATATATATATATATATATATATATATATATATATATAGATATATAGATATATATATATATACATACATATATATATATATATATATATATATATATATGAATATCTATTTAAAATACTTAGAACATAGATTAGAATAGTAGATTTCTACTTTTCTAAATCAGGCTGGTTTCCATTTCTTTAAATTAAACTGCACTCAAACATGTCAGTGATCCTTATTGCCATTGTTTCTATATATATGTGGAAAATTATCACTTTAGTTTACAACTCAGGGGTGTAAAATTACTAGCCCCAGAGAACTATATATTAAAAATGGTTAACAACATATACTCCTACTAAATACAATTTATCATATTTGTCATATAAATAGGCTGACCATATTTCCTTGAGACAAAAACGGGACATTGAGATGTCAAAAACGGGACGGGTTAATATTCTTTATTCATAGGAAAAAAAGTAAGATTTTAACAAAATTTAACTTTTATGACATGAATATAAACTATTGAGTCAACATTTATCCTTCAGTTACAGAAGAACTCATACAAAATGTTTTAGGTAGAAATAGAGCTATAACATCTAAATACCAATCCACGGTGTTTTCACAATGTTCTCATGATCTAAATTGGGAATGTGACATGTATATATTTTTTAATCACATGCCCTTAACTCAATGTTTCCAAAATTGAAATTATCCTCTATGTTGTCAAGGCAAATTCCCCCATATTGACTGATTTTAAAGGGTAAAAGTGTAGCCTCTGAACAGGCGTTTGGTTTAAAGATCTGGATTAGTAGTTGTAGATTTTTTTTAGCTGAGTTGCCCAAAATCATTGTTACATGGTGGAAGAACTGAGAAAAATGTGGAAATAGTTACTTGATAATAACCGTTATTTATAACGTCTGTACAACCAGCACTGCAACAGCATAATAATAAGCATAATTAATGACAATTAAATGGATTGACAGGCACAGACAATGGTCTTACCTTGGAAGTGCACAATTCTTGCAGAACTTAGACAGTTGATCTACTTGATCACTATGTTTGTATGTTTGCACTGTGACACAAGAAGATGGCAAGAATTATCTCTCTGGTGATGGTCAGCCGCTAATTCGGATGATGGCAGAGGCAGATGATCATCACATCAGATGATGACAGATCTAGTCCGACTCCTGTCCTTACTAGGCACTAGCTAGTAGTTCTAACTTCCCTCTCATGACCAGTCTCTCTCCTCAGCTCAGTCTGACAGCTCACGACTGAGTACTGACCTGCTGTCACTTGCTTTCAATGATCACGCCACTAATTTTGAGCACGGGCAGCATAGATGCTGTGCTGTGGATCATGTGGGCACGGCCACCCAACCCTAACCCTGCAGTTAAAAAAAAAAACTGCCCTCCCCGCCAGCGGGGAGTTTAAAAATGTTTAGTAAGTGGTGTGTGTGCTAAAAAATTACACTTGCGCTGGCCGCACGGTCTGATAACCCTCAAAACGGGACAAAATGAATATTATTAATGAAACGACGGGACAGGGGAAAAAACATAAAATAACGGTACTGTCCCTTTCAAAACGGGACGTATGGTCAGCCTACATATAAATCTATTTTTCTATAAAGGTCACTTGATTTTCTGATTACTTACCACATCCCTTCTCTTAATTAAATACTCTGAAATATACAATAGTCAGTTTGGTGATATCAAATTAGGATATAAGCCACTTCCCCTTTTTATCAAAATGAAAGCTACTTCTCATTGAGTTTATAATGATCACAAAAGGTCATGTGCTATATCAAGAAAATGAAACACAATGAAGCTTTTTAGGGGAAATAAAATGAATTACATCATATTTTATATTTAAGGTGTTCAATATTAACACAGAGGCACCTACCCCCCTCTCTATCGGCTAGATTTAGAGTTTTGTCAGTAAAGACCCGCGTAGCTAACGCCGCTTTTGTTCCCAACACACCCTTTAAACAACGCTGGTTTTAGAGTTGTCTGAGGGGCTGCGTTAGGCTTCAAAAAGGGTGCGTTGAGCCTAATGCACCGCCACTTCAACCCTCAATACCAGCGTTGCTTACGGTAGCGGTAAGCAGATAAAACGTGCTAGTGCACGATATCCCCATAGGAAACAATGGGGCCATTTGGGATGAAAAAAAAACACCTGCAAAAAAGCAGCGTTCAGCTCCCAACGCAGCCCCATTGTTTCCTATGGGGAAACACTCTCTAAGTCTGCACCTAACACCCTAACATGAACCCAAGTCTAAACACCTGTAACCTTACACTTATTAATCCCTAATCTGCCACCCCCGCTATCGCTGACACGTGCATTATATTATTAACCCCTAATCTGCCACTCCGTACACCACCGCAACCTACATTATAACTATGTACTCCTAATCTGCCGACCGGACCTCGCCGCTACTCTAATAAAGTTATTAACCCCTAAACCGCCGCACTCCCGCCTCGCAAACCCTATCAACCTACATTATCCCTATGTACCCCTAATCTGCTGCCCCTAACATCGTCAACCCCTACATAATGTTTATTTATTAGTGCTCTCTGGCTGTCACGTGGGGGGTGAAACGTACGTCGGCAGTGACGTAGGAAGTGGAGATGGACGTGCATGAGGGACAGATCGCTGTGGCGTCCACGCTGTGCTAAATGTAGCATGTTTGCCGAATAGAAGTTTATTCACACACGGAAACCATTTGGAAATCCTTTCACAGGAAGCTAACACACGGTTGTATAACTAACTGAGCGCTTACCATCTGACTTTTCAGTTCATTATTATTTGGATATCAGAGGGTGTTTCAATACACCATTTGTACACACGGCTCCTACTTATGGGACATATTTAAGCTCTTTAAAGGGTGATCAACTTACACCGTTATAACAACTATTTGTGTACATTCTCTCTATCTCTATCTGGCATTTTTATGCATCAAGTATATGAGCTTAAATGCTCTTTATTTTATCACCAATGTATATGCAACTGTGAAAGACGAAAAAAGATTTGTTTTGGGGTAGTCCTAACATAGATCCAGAAAAGGAATTATTCATGACACCGGATACCTTTATCTTTGGTGGTGCCCGCTGAATACTGGAGTTGTTATGTTCTATCCCCATAACTTTTTCTTGTCTTGGGAATTATTGTAAAAATTAGCATTGCACATTGCTTAAATGTTTATTTTCACAGTTAGTCTGTATACACTGGGGTTAAGAAACATAGATCCTGATACGTTATAACATGACACCTGATACCTCGCATATAGTTGGTGGTGCCCGCTGTTACTGGTGTTGTTTCATTGGCCCCCTACAGACTACACTGTTCTCTTTTGAATTATTTTGAGGAGGTTTATTGCACAATTTGGCCAAATTCAGGTAAAGTGCACATGATTTAAGCATTACAATTAACATCTCATAAAGTTTTTTAAGTGCAAATTATTGATCGTCTAATTTAATAAATGTGCTGCCTTGACATAGATCCTCAATGATCACTATGGTGGCAGATTTTACGTTTATTCGTAACCACCCACTAGTGGAGGTGTTGTCAATTTAGACAGCTTATCTCTGTTTAGCTTTTTGTTTTAGCTCTGTGTGAACTACAATAAAACTGCATAGCTCAATCTGTGCTTATGCATTTGTCCAATCACGCTTCCTGACTCATCGATTCATGTGTTCTTTTACTAAATGGCAACTTACTTACTTACATTGACTCTGAGTGACATATGGGAATGTGGTGAATGAGTTTAGATTACACGTACCGCTATTTTAGCGGAGCTTTTGAATTTTTTCTGAGCTATTTAAAAATAAAAAATATGTGCTGAAATCCCTGTCTATAATTTATAGTAATCTAATTGCGGTTGCTGTACTATCTCCCTTTTTCATATTTAATATCATAATATTTATTACCCCCTAATCTGCCCCCCCAACGTCGCCGCTACCTACCTACAATTCTTAACCCCTAATCTGCCGACTGGACCACACCGCTACTATAATAAATGTATTAACCCCTAATCCGCCTCACTACCACCTCGCAAACCCTATAATAAATAGTATTAACCCCTAATCTGCCCTCCCTAACAATATCAGAGCATGTTTGACTAACTTTATGGTTTTCCATTTATGTTACAAACCTCTCTACTACCCATGCAGCACTTTTATTTGTCTATATACAGCTATAAAACCTTTGTTAAATATCACTTTATAGTCAGTTCTTCTCCATTGTGCCTACAAGATATCTCAGCTTCATGTTAACAGTTCAGTTGCTTTTTGTTTTAAATAAAAGGCATACAAAGACAATAAATTAGCCCAGGAGGATTATCAACAACAGTGAGTTAATTAATCAGAAGTTACTTTTTTCTAAGTGAACAAATGTACTAGGAATATCGTGAAATTTTATTATTTGATTCAGGGGAGAAAATGACAAGTAGCGCCATCCCTATAGTAGAAACATATTTTATGGGGAAGTTACATTTTTAAAAGAATGAAGAAAAAGAAATAATAAATTACAAGTGTTGAAAATAAAATTAACATAGAGCAGCAAAAAAGAGCAAAAATAAGATAAAAAATACAGAAATAAATAGCTTACCATAGAGTAATTCCTGGTCATGTGAATATAAATTACCAATTATTTACCAATTCTTAAGTAATGATCACATTTCTACATTTTTATTCAGGTAAATAGAGACTACGTTGAATATACTGAAACTTCCAATCTGACGGTCAGTGAAGTTCGAGAGTTTATCATTTTTGGATTCCCAAGTCTCCAAAGATTTCAGATTCTCCTGTTTTGTGTTTTTCTTTGTATATATCTATTCACAATCACAGGAAATGGTATCATTTTTCTTCTGGTTCTACTGGACAGAAACCTTCAAACTCCTATGTATTTCTTCGTGAGCAATTTATCCTTCCTAGATATGAGTTACACAACGGTTACCATTCCAAAAATGTTGGCCACGTTCTCAATGAATCTGGACACTATATCATATGTTGGCTGCTTATTGCAAATGTATATGTTCCTTTCTTTAGCCGCATCTGAGTGTTTTCTTCTGTCTGTAATGGCTTATGACCGCTATCTTGCTGTATGTTCTCCTCTTCGTTATCCTACTATCATGACAAAGAACTTCTACATACTCTTATCCACAACTGCCTGGATTGGAGGCTTTTCTAGTTTAATACCTTTATTGATTTTAGCATCTAAACTGCCTTTCTGTGGCCCTAATATAATTCACCATTATTACTGCGATCATCCACCTTTGCTTCAGTTGGCTTGTACTGACACATCTTTTAATGTGGCGGTTGGTTCCTCTCTTGGTGCATTTATAATTTTAATAAGTTTTTCTCTAGTTGTGATCTCATATATTAAAATCATATCATCAATCATCAAAATAACTTCCCATGAAGGACGCACAAAAACATTTTCCGCCTGTGCATCTCATTTTGGAGTAGTAAATCTGTTTTTCCTACCGCTGATCTTTATGTACATCCGACCAAAGCCGTCCTACTCCTCAGATGTAGACTCACTGGTAGCCATGTTGTACACAGTATTAACTCCCATGATGAACCCAATCATATATAGTCTGAGAAACAGAGACATTAAGACAGCTTTTAGAAAAGTATTAAAATATAAATAAAAAGGTATATAAAATTGTGTTTTCTGTCTGGATGGTTCAACTGATTTTACTTTTTCATCCCTTGATTTCAGAGAGCTTTTTAAATAAAGGTATTACATCAAAATATTGAACTTATTCAATGTAGTGCAAAAGATATGCATACAAAATAAATAATATTAAAGTATTGTAAAAAAAAAAAAAAGTATTGTTTTGCAGGCTCAAGATACACCTCTTGGAAAGCTTCTTGATGGTTGTTTTTCTTAGTTCCTGCTGTGGTCGATAAGACATTGATATAAAAAAATTCCACACATCAGCCAATTGTACTTCAGAGTCTCCAAATGGAGTGAAAATACAAGTTTGCTGAGTGAAATTACAGTAAAAGTAGACAAAATAAATAATGGAAATGTACTGCAAAGTTTTTATAATTATGTATAATTAAACATTTGGCCCAGATTTGAGGTATCACCTAAACCCAACCAATAGTGCTTTCATTTTGTTTTGAAAGTGCTGTGTGCTAAATCCTCACATAACACACTGCTATGAAGTGCACAGAAAATCTCATGTCGGTTAAACATGGAGCTTTAAGCTGTAAGTACGCTAAGGGGCCTATTTAACAAAAGTCTGTCGGACCTGATCCAACAGTGCGGATCAGGACCAACAGACCTTGCTGAATGCGGAGAGCAATACGCTCTCCGTATTCAGCATTGCACCAGCAGCTCTTGTGAGCTGCTGGTGCAACGCCGCCCCCTGCAGATTCGCAGCCAATTGGCCGCCAGCAAGGGGTGTCAATCAACCAGATCGTATTCGATCAGGATGAATTGCGGTGATGTCTGTCTGCCTCCTCAGAACAGGCGGTCAGGTTATGGAGCAGCGGTCTTTAGACCGCTGCTTCATAACTGGTGATTCTGGTGAGTCTGAAGACTCGCCAGAAACACGGGCCCTCAAGCTCCATACAGAGCTTAATAAATGGGCCCCTAAACCTCTGCTCAAGATGTGGAGATCTTTACTTTAATTTATACTATGGTTTTGCATTGAAATATAAGTTACAAATTCTACACAAATGCATATACACATATACACTTACATACTCATACATATGACTGTGGGACAAATTAACAAATATATATAACCACTGACAATACAAGCAATAGTCACTGTCAGTATTCTTTATATAGCTACGTACCTAACACTACTTAAAGATACATTGATAGAAGTGTAAAAAGGTATATTAGCATGGCTACTAGCAATTTTTATTCATTGTTAACTCTTGAGGAATTAGAGAAAAGCAGACCAACACTGAAGGACATATTTAACCCTGAAAATGAAATCAAAGAAATCTCAGAGGTTTTTCTACTGATGGAAAAAGCATTAATGAGAGAATATCAAACATGGTGGGATATAAAGTCCCTGGAAAAGTATGTTGATTTGAATATGATACCTAGTGGTTGATGATGCATTTCTTGCAGAATGGAATGATATACTCACAGAGTGTTCTATAAGACTTATGAATCTAATTATTAAACACAAGGAAATTAAGTTGATAGAGGCGAGACAACATATACAAGACATACAAAAAGACCTTAATGAATTTGTGGGACACAAACAGTATGAGAAACTTGACAATCTACTTAAACAGACAGTGGACAATATGAAAAGAGACATTGATAAACTAAAATTTCGGAAATTTACAAGGGACTCTGAGGACTATGCTTATAATAGGGTCTATCTTAAGAATTCCCAGCAGAATAGGAGACACAGACGACAACGCAGACAGCACAAAGGGAGAGATCAAGAACCTCAAGAGTTAAATAGACAACAACAACAGTCTACATTAAATAAAAAACAAGTTACCTTTTCTGACACTGACCCAGAGTCTAACGATGAAATAGAAGTACAAGACTTTGTGGACTTTATGACGAGTGGTCCCTCATCTGATGAGGCTGAATTGAACAATGAAGCTGTTATAATGCATGCACCAGACCCACACCTTACTCAACCCTTACAGGCCAATACTAATGGGGGCATACTCAAACATAAATCTAGACAAGGGGCTAACATTGAGCAGCAGCAGGTTTTTCAAGAGGCCGTGGCTGGACAGGGAGGAGAGGGAAGGGGGAGAGGAGGAATACACAGACCCCAAACATCACAGGGGGGAGAACAGCCACTAGCACAGAGAGAAAGATACACACTAAGGAGGGGGAAGCAGAACAGATACAAGGTGTGAAAGTAATTAATCTATCTTCTGTTATTCTAGAAGAATCAGAATTAGAAGTTCTAAGATTAGGACTCAACTTTGTGCCTGTAGTAGATTTTGATGTGTTTGAAACAATGGGGGGTAGTTATCAAAGCGTCTAATATGAAGCATTCGCGACGTCAAGTACGCTCGCCACACTTCGACATACATCGCCGTTGCGGACCGTAATACGTTCGCCTTAGTTATAAAAAAAACAGTTCAAAATAGGCGCGTCAAGTACGGTGCGAAGAGCCGCGTACTTTTGTTAACTAAACAGTCATCGATGTCTCATCGATTCGAGCTTTTCCCAACTTTATTTAAATCTCCAGTACATTCAAAGAACAGAGCACATAACATACCTTTGTCAGCAAATGATTAATATATCTCTAGATAGATAGATAGATAGATAGATAGATAGATAGATAGATAGAGATATATTAAGATAGATATATACACACTGCAATTTGTTTTGCTAGCAATATTTTAAAATATATCAAGTAGCAGACACAATTCATATCAAAATGTATATTTATTGGTCTGCAAAATTTAATCTATTGGACATATTTATCCTTATAGTTTCAAGTGTAACGTGTATGTATATATACAGAGTATATGTATTTAATAACTAATATCTAAACGGGATATGACAAAAATATTTACAACAGTGGGAGCTAGATGATCACTGAGACGTTTCTTTTCTCTATATATTAATTCATTGCGCAAAGTAAGATTCAACAATGTGCACTAAAGAGAGTCATACTTGGAGCCTAATTATGTAAAAACATTCATTTTGTATTTTCTATTTCAATTCCGGGTCAACATATTTTCTAATTGACATGTTTCTTTTGCAGCATCATATAGAGAGATATAGATAGATATAGATATTGATATATATCTATCATATATTGTTTGCTATCCCCTTCAGATATATAAATATAATTTACACCTGTGACAGCTAGCTTATCTCTGAGCCTTTTTTTTTTTTTTTTTTTTGTATTTTGATATCAATAAATTTTGTCAGGTTATTTCCCACACTGTGCACAAACTATGTAATCAGTAATATTTAGAGAGAGACACACTTGTAGCCTAATTCATTACAGGCATTTAATTTTTAATTAAAATTATATGTCAAGCATTGCATGTCACCTCCCCCCCCCCTCGTGTCTACATATTTTCTACTTATTTTTCTTTTGCATCACATATATTTATAGATATCTATCTCTCTCTCTCTCTCTCTCTCTCTCTCTCTCTCTCTCTATATATATATATATATATATATATATATATATATATATATATATATATATATATATATATATATATATATATATATATATAGATATGAGAGATGTCTCTCCCTCTCTCTGTTTTGAGATATATATATTAATATATAAATATATATATATATATTTCTCTCTCTCTCTCTCTCTCTCTCCCTATATATATATAAAATTTAATATCTCTCTCTGTATGTATGTACATATTTTTAAATGTCAATTTCCAATATACTAATAGATGTGTTTATGTATGTATATATATCTCTCTATATATATATGTATATATCTATATATGTACATACATACATAGCAAGAGATATTGTAATAGATAAAAATAGATAAAAATATTACTCATAATACTACTCCAAAGTTAATATTCGAAGCATTAACAATAACATTTGATGTGTATTTTCACGTTACTCAGATAATCTATTTTACTTGAAATAGCAATGCATATGTGAAAGTAAATCATATAACGCTTCTAATTTTACAAATATCTGGCGGACCTTATACGACAGTGCGGATAAGGTCCGCAAGACCTTGCTGATTATTCTTTCTCTATTCAGCATTGCACCAGCAGCTCTTCTGTGCTCCTGCTGCAACGCTGCACCCTGCAGACTTGAGGATAATTGACTACCAGCAGGGAGTGTCAATCAACCCGATGGTTCTGTTTAATTTCTAACGTTTGAGATTACTGTCCACCTCATAAGATCAGTTGGACGGGGTTATTGATCATCAGTCTTTATACTGCTGCTCCCTAACTTGGGTTTCTGTAGATTCCTAATTGCCAGAATCACATCTCCTTAATAAATGTGTGTCAATGCATCTATGTGCTTTCATTAATCAGCAGCTATTGATTTATAAATATTGTAGCATATTTATATTTTTTTTCTTGATTTTTGTCATGTCACTATAAATTAATCATTAAATGAATACAGTGAGACATTAATAACTATAAAATAAACAATTTTTATTCATATATTTTTTTTTTTTTAAATCAAACAAATTTAAATGATTAAATCTCATTTAGGGCCTGCTGCATGTTTCGAACTGCCCTGGCAACAGCTCTTAGGGCCTCAGCCAGTTCATCTAAAACTGGCTGTAAAAATTGACCAGTTTGGGTCCCCTGATCTCGATCTAGAAAAAGAACAAAATAATGTATGTTAGATAAATTATTTATCAATATTGAATTTGTCAAACATTATATTCTTTCAACTTACATTCAACCATAGGCGCCTCCTCCTCTTCCTCCCTATGCACCTCTTCCATAAAATCCACCTCTTCCTCCTCTTCCGCCCTAGCCACCTCTACTGCTGGTGAAAGAGCTTGTGCCTCTTCTATTGGCGGTATTTGGTCTTCTGTAATAGATGAAGCATAATAATGAATAAATATTAGTAAGATCAATGTCATATTCAAAATTTAAAAAAAAAACCCATTAAAAACAATTTTATGTCTGCAAAATGACTTTTTTGGTTTATAAATAAATACATCAAGTGTAAATGAGAAATTAAAAAACAATCCTTTCATCTTATATAAAGAGATTCTAAATGTTTTCAATCATGATAATTTAATGAATTGTTCTATTATATTTCTAAGAAAAGCATATCTAGATTTTCTCTGTAGTTGAAGATTTGTTAATCAGAGATGCCTTGATTACATGACACATCCATATGCAATCTGATTACTTCATCAAATGATATATATATATATAATGAAGTAAATGGATTACCACTATACTGTCAACTCTAAAAAATAATCAAATCTTTATCTAGATTGTGAAAGTAAATCTTTCGTTTTATTGTCCTTTCAACATGCTGCCTTTAATAACATGTAAAATAACCAAAATTTTAAAGTTAAATAATTCAAACACAATATGATAATATTCTAATTACCATGAGGAGCTGTTAGAAACCGCACAGGCAATGGCGGTGAGGAGCGGTTGCTCCGTGGCGTAGCCATAGAGACTGGCCGAATATAGCGTGGTACCTGGGCACGCCTGCGATCTGTTAAAATATAAAGTTGTATGTACACATTAGATACAGGTTAAATATTATTGTTGAGTTATGTATCTTCAGCATCAATGCATGAGAGAGAAGAGAGAGAGAAGGGAGAAGAGAGAGAGAAGAGAGAGAGAAGAGAGAGAAGAGAGAGAAGAGAGAGAAGAGAGAGAAGAGAGAGAGAAGAAGAGAGAGAAGAGAGAGAAGAAGAGAGAGAAGAAGAGAGAAGAAGAGAGAAGAAGAGAGAAGAAGAAGAGAGAAGAATAGAGAAGAAGAAGAGAGAGAAGAGAGAGAAGAGAGATTAGAGAGAGATATAGCTTTATATAGATATATAGCTCTATATACATACATATCCATATGAATATCTCTCTCTCTCTCTCTTTTTATATATATATATAGAGAGAGAGAGAGAGAGAGAGAGAGAGAGAGAGAGAGAGAGAGAGAGATAGATATATATAGATATAAATATATCTTAAATATATTATTAAACTTTGTTTCATTGTTAATAAACATGATGGAGCATGAATGTTTTATTTAAAGTCTCTATAGATTCAATTATGTTGATAATCTAATTTTGAACTAAATTGTATTGCATTGATCCTCTACAGCAGTGTTTTTCAAACAGTGTGCCGTGAGAGATCCTCAAGTGTGCCACGGCAGACTTACAACAGTGTGAACAACAGTGTGACATATTTTTTTATTTTTTATTTTTTATACTCCCAGTGCAGGGGTAGTTTGTAGTAGGCATGGCATAACAGCACAATACATACAGTATGTGTGTGTTTGTGTGTATATATATATATGCTGTATTAGGCTTCAATGTGTGATTGTTTTTTTAATTTTTGGATGGTGGTGTGCCACAGGATTTTAAAATGTAAAAAAGTTTACCATGGCAAAAAAATGTTTAAAAAACACTGCTCTACAGTAATAATTTCTTTGTGTTATGCTAATTTTTGTTATTGAAGTAAATAAAATACAAAAGAAATATCAAAAATAAAAGGACTGCTAAAAAGGCAATACGATTCTTGAAGAAATCAAATATATAATCATGTAACACAATAAAATATCAAAACAATTATGATCCACAAATGTAATTGTTCATTGAATTGCGTCATTTAAGTATCCATCTATGCTATTAACTTCGAAGACAATCACTTACACATTCGGACCTGCGCTCTCAACGCTTCATAGCGCTCTGTCTCCCGCCGCCTAAGGTCTGAAAACCTTCTCAGACAGCTTCGACGTGTCCGGGTAATCCCGGACACCCTCCTCATCCTCCGCATCATCTCATAGATGATGCGGTCTCTATGTTCGTGCTGAATCCCCCTTACCCCGCCTATGCGACGGGGAAAGTACCTGTTCATCCCATACACAAGTATTAGCAATTCTCCCTGGGTGAATGGGGTAGACATACTTGCACTAAATTAATAAAAAAAAATCTGAATTTTTTTTAAAGTGCGACGTATATATAGCAATCATAGAGAAATATCATTGGTTGTTGCAAGTGTACATAAAAATATCAATATTTGGTTGGCGGATTATATGCAGCACGTGTTACATTTTCACATTATCTAACACATGCGCCACTAATTACTTGCATGTCAATAACAAACAATTCAAAATACAAACGATTGTCGAATCATACGTCCTTTAAATTTCAAAGATTGAAATGTTCCTTTATTTACTGTCAGGTATAATGCTGTCGCCTTAAAAAATTAAAAGGTGTATTAATATTTCGTCAACATTCACTTAGGCCCAACTGTTATGTTTGCAATGAATATATTTGCAAAAATAGTGAAAAAACATTGATGGCGACATATAAATAAGTGCTAATAATCCGTCATGCTAGTCTATAGGATGTCATACATATATACTAGTATTCATCCCAAACAAATATTTACAATTCTGCCTGAGTGGATGTAGACAGCATTATTACATTAAAAAAAATATATTATTGATTATTGCGACGGCGATATACAAAATAAATCCAAATGTGATTGGTTATTGGTTGTAAATAAATATGATATTCGGTTGGCTGATTGCATGTCTCACGTGTTCACTATAACTTTATTTGCATGTCTCACGTGTTCACTATAACTTTAAAGTGTAACAAAAGTTTTTGCTTGTCGGTTTATGTTTCACGGGTTCATAACTTGCTGGTTAACTCCTTATAAACAAATCATGCGACAGTATTAAAGCAACATAAAACAAATTATTTTACTTACGGTTTATTGAAATAAATTGTGATTGCCTTGTATTCATGCGGCTACAAAGTAAATGCCAAAAATTAAAGAGATCCCTCCTGTCGGACAATAGACCTCAAAGTAAAAAATAAACTGACCCCTTTTATAGACAACTATGACACACTGTAGGCATGTATGACACACTGTACACACGGATGACACACTGTAGACAAGTATGACGGCTTCCCCGTCATAACATAATTAATACTGCGACATAGATGTAATATTAAAGATTATCTAAGACATCGAGATCGTTAATGGGCGTCATACATGACGTATTTATATTAATATTAATTGTTTTATAATTACAATAAATAAAAATTACAATTGTTAACTGCTAATTTTTTTTTTTTTTTAAAGTCTATAAAAGGGAATGTAAAATGGAGTCTAATCACCTATGCTTTACAAGAGCTGTAGGTACAAGAGCTACAAGACTGTTTAGATATTTATTTACATTGCTTATTTATTCTCTTGCTGCTATTTTTATCTTTGTCATGTCTGCGCCTGGTAAAACAAAGTCAGGGCGCAGCATACAATTTAATCATGAGCAAAACAAAGTTTTAGTGACCCTTGTTTTACAGCATTACGATTTTATTATTGGTTCTAAAGCCCAGAAAACCTCACTCTCCAGGAAAAAACAAATCTGGGGAGCAATCGCTGACAGTGTGTCCGCCGAAGGGAATTATCCAAAACTGGCGGATGCATGTAAGAAAAGGTTTTCGGACATCAAAAGACACTTAAAGGCCAAGCTGGCCAGGGAGTTACAGTCTGCACGTCGGACCGGTGGTGGTGAGCCATATGTGGCTGAACTTACTGAATATGAGGTTCAGCTGCGGGAGAAGCTGGGAGCAAACCTAACGCTCGGTCTGGATTTAGTGGGGCATGATACTGATGAGTTGGCAGGTAAGATGATATTACTTGAAATCTTCATGTTGCACATTTTTGTGATTGTTCCATCAAATGTTTATTAAAGGGACATAACACCAACATTTTCTATTTTATGATTTAGAAATAGAATTTAATGTAGAACATAATTTAAAGTTACTTATATTATCTAATTGGTTTGATTCTATTCAGATTATTTGATGAAAAGCATATCTATATATGCTCAATAGCTGCTGATTGGATGATGCACATAAAAGCATCATGTGATTTGAAAAACATTGTGCATTGCTTTCTCTTCAAATAATGAAATTTTACAAATAGAGAAAAAGAAGATATGAAAGTCAATAGAAATGTGTTTTACATTTATATTCTCAATCGGAATCATGAAAGAAAGATTTTCGGTTTAGTGACCCTTTTAATATCATTATGTGCAATATTACTCATATTTTATTTCTTGTATTTTGTTGAAGCATCTACCAGTGCAGCAGCTGCTGTGGCTGCTGATGCTGAATCCCAGAGTGAAGATGATGAAGATGAAGATAATACACTGCTATTGCCCGTCAGTATCCACACTGAATCCAGCCACAGCTTCTCCTCGGCCGCCACGCACCCGGACATTATGTGCAGCACCCCTGATGTAGCAAGCATTGGCCGATCTACAGTTATGTTTAATATTATTAGCTTGCTTTGAATTTATTTGTTTTCACTTGTCTGATTGGTCTAAATTCTAAATATGTATATTCATTTTTATTTATCTAGTTGATGTCCGAAGGGCTTTAGGACCACCTCCAAGATCTACGATCTCCTCCTCAGGTAAACGAAAAAATAAAAATAGAATGTTATCTTACTATCTTTCTTTGAAAATCCTGAATGTAAGCTTAAAAGACAGGCCATTTTGGATTTACCACCTGGGTACCGCTTTTTCATTGTTCTCTATATGTAACCATCCAATCAAAAAACGGTCGTCATTTTATTGAAAAATAATGTGCCTGATGGTATTATTACTTTGTATAGATTTTCAATGAAATTTAAAAAGAAAATCATTATTGATAATAGGATTAACTAATAATCTTGATTAATATGTAATGATCTATCTGAATCATGTAAGTTTAGTTCTTTCTAGACTATCACTTTGATGATCATTACATATATTTTTATTTACAACTCTTTAGAAATTAAAATGAATTTTATGTTTGGATAATCACCTGTGTATTGCATGACCATTCTTTGAGGCCTATTTACAAAACAACAGTGCGGATCAGGTATGACAGACATAGCTGAATGTGTAGAGCAATAAGTTATCAGAAATCAGAGCAGGTGGACAGGGTTATGGAGCAGGGGTCTTTAGACTGTTGCTTCATAAGAGTTTTTTTCAAAGAGTCAGTATACTCCCAATAAACACAGCCCTTAAAGCTACATAAGGAGCTTGATAAATGGACCTCTATCTCTCTCTCTCTCTCTCTCATATTTTAACCGACAAATGGAGTTGTAGTTACAAATTTTATTGCGAGCATCCAGGCTTTACACAACATGCATTTATCATCATACGTATAAAGAAAGCTGCTCCATACCCTTGACGCTATTCACCACAATTGAGTCTGATCTTGTTTATTGAACAACACAGTGCTGACGGGCCATTGTCCATGACTCTGAAGGGGGCATTCTCTACATTCAGTGAGTTATTGTGGACATGATCTGCACCGTTGGATCATGTCCAACCGAAAAAGATAAATAGGCCTAGAATATATTCTCTGTGCAACATCATTGTCAATACTTAAGCTCATAACACCATTAGTGGTGCTTGTAATCATGTCATTGATTAATAAACAGAATAAACCGAGTTTTATATTGTTGAATGTATAACATTGATGTGTTAAAAATGATGTTGTACGGTCATTAATTATAAAAAAAATTGAATATGATATTTTTGATACTAAGCCACTTTAAAAGTATAAATTAATATACACATTCTTATTTAGTTTATAAATTTCAGAGAACATACAATATACAAATCAGTAATGTTAAAATACTGTGTCTTAACAATTTGATTGTGTTATGATTGATTTAAGATATATGTTTAATATCATATGGATTTAATGCTTCCAAATACATTAAGTTAACTAACAATATATATTTTATTTTTAATTTCTTTAGATGCAGAGCGCGCATTACTGACTTCGGAGGAGATCGACTGTTGTCTTCGTGAGCTGAGAGATTTCACAGCGGAGTCGTCCCTGGGAGAGAACCTATTTCCAGAATCACAGGATCAGGGACTCTCCCAGGGAACATCAGAAATAGGTTCTCTCAGCCGTTCTGCCCCTCCTGACCCCGAACAACCAGCTGCTTTGGACCCTGGTGACCCTCATGCCCCTGTTGGTCATGCCCCATCAGCTCATGGCCATGCTGATCCTGGCCACCGACTGCCTCGCATCACTGATGAGGAGGCAGTCGAGGAAATGTTAGATCTGGCCAGGCAGTACCGGGCAGAACACCGTGAGTTGCGTGGGGCATTACGCTTATCTATTGACCAACAGGGGCAGATATTAGATCGGGTCATCTCAGTAGATAGGGAAAGATTAGATATAGAAAGGGAAAGGTTTAGAGTAGAAACAGCTAGATTAGATTTAGAGAGGGAAAGATTTGAATATGAGCGACGTAGGGACAGTATCAGAATAGAGTTAGAGAGGGAACAATTAGAATTAAATAGACGCATGGATAGTTGTCGATTAGAATTGGAGAGGGATAGGTTAAATTTGGATAGGGAAAGATTAGCTTTTGAGAGGGCCAGAGCAGCTGAAGACCAGCTAGAACGGCAGCGTCGGGAGAGGGTGGACGAAGACAACAGGGTTTTAAATCGTCAGATGATTTTAAACTTTGGGAGAAGGGCAACAAGGGAGAGATCACCCCCCTCTCTCCCTCACCCAAAAGAAAAAAAGATTAGGGTGTTTTAATGTGCTCATTTTATTAGGGTTTTTAATCTAAGTTTATTTTTCAATTATTTTAAAATTTAAAAATATGAATAAAATATTTTTAAGTTTTAAAGTAAATGTCTTGATGTTTTTATGATTTTTAATTTAAAAATATGTCAATAATATTTTTAAATTATGTTAGAAATGTCGATGTTTTTACTATTTTTAATTTTTGAATATGTAATGAATATTTTAAAATTAAATAAATGTCGATGTTTTTATGTTTTTTAATTTAAAAATATGAATAAAATATTTTTAAATTATTAAATTTGGTAATGTTTTTATTCTTTTCTATTTAAAAATATGTATACAATATTTTTAAATTATTATATGTTTTTCTCTTTTTATGAGTATTAATTTAAAAATATGATTAAATTTATTTTATTCTAGTTTGAAAATAAAAATATTTTTTTAAACATTAAAAAATGTGTTTGTTATTACTTGATTCACACGTTAAAAATGACTGATGTTTGAATTGAATGCATAAGTAATATATTAAAGGGACACTAAACTCTAAATCTTTCATGAATCATATAGAACATACAAATTTCAACAACATTACAATTTAATTCTAATATTTATTTTGCTTAATATTTTATATATACTAATTTTAAGAAAAAACAATGCACATGGGTGAGCCAATCACATGAGGCTTCTATGTGCTGCAACTAATCAGCAGCTACTGAGCATATCTAGATATGCTTTTCATCAAAGAAGATCAAGAGAATTAAAAAATTAGATAATAGAAGAAAATTAGAAAGATGTTGAAAAATGATTTATCTTTCTAAATCATGAAATAAAAAATGTGGGTATCATGGCCCTTTAAATACTCTTATTATTAAATGTTAAATTTAATAAACATATTACATTTTATTTTATTAGAAGATTTATAATATTGAGCTTTTGGCTAAAATGTTATTATAATAAAGTGAACTTGAATCAATATTTATGTTTAAAATATTAATTGTTAACATGTGATATTCACATTTTAAAACACTTTTGCTAATTGTTTTTATATCTTTATTTTAAAATTAAAGTCCATACCCTTGGACAGAACTTATTTATTGGTGGATGAATGTATACACCAATCAACAAGAACAACCAAGGTAGTTCAACAAAATGGGTTGGCATGTAAAGTTACAGAAATGAATTTTTTTTTTTAAATATATAAAGATTAGTTTTAAAAAACAATTGAATAATTAATAATTTTATTACATTTGTATGCTCTATATAAATAACACATAAAAAAATCATTAAGTTCGGGGGTCTCTTTATTCGTTAAAACATTATAAAAAATATATTTAGAGAGAGAAAACACTTAATACATTGAGATATTGAAAGAGAGAGGGTTTGTGGTAGAGAAAGAGGGAGGGATTGTGAGAGAGAGAGATGGATTGTGAGGGAGAGAGGGAGAGAGAGGCGATTGTGTGAGAGAGAGAAAGAGGGGGGACATTGTGTGTGAGAGAGAGAGAGAGAGAGAGAGAGAGAGAGAGAGAGAGAGAGAGAGAGAGAGAGAAAGAGGGTGGATATTGTGTGAGAGAGAGAAAGAGGGGGGATATTGTGTGTGTGTGAGAGAGAGAGAGAGAGAGAGAGAGAGAGAGAGAGAGAGAGAGAGAGAGAGAGAGAGAGAGAGAGAGAGAGAGAGAGAGAGAGAGAGAGAGAGAAAGAGGGTGGATATTGTGTGAGAGAGAGAAAGAGGGGGGATATTGTGTGTGAGAGAGAGAGAGAGAGAGAGAGAGAGAAAGAGGGGGGATATTGTGTGTGTGAGAGAGAGAGAGAGAGAGAGAGAGAGAGAGAGAGAGAGAGAGAGAGAGAGAGAGAGAGAGAGAGAGAGAGAGAAAGAGGGTGGATATTGTGTGAGAGAGAGAAAGAGGGGGGATATTGTGTGAGAGAGAGAGATTGTGTGGGGGGAATGTGAGTAAGAGAGAGGAATTGTGAGGGGGGATTGTGAGAAAGATAGAGAGAGAGAGAGAGAAAGAGAGAAAGAGAGAGAGAAAGAGAGATAGAGAGAGAGAAAGAGAGAAAGAGAGAGAGAGAGATTGTGCGTGGGGAATGTGAGTAAGAGAGAGGGATTGTGATGGGGGGATTGTGAGAAAGAGAGAGAGATAGAAAGAGAGAGAAAAACTGTGATGTAGATAAAGACAGGCCGCACCAAAAAAAACATGTATAGAACTGTAGTGCATTGCTGCTAGGTCCATTAATGAAAAAAATAATAGTATCTTAGATTTTAGATTATTATAATGTGACCGTTAAAATTAATATACATAACATTGAGCTCATGCACGTTAAAGGGACAATGAACCAATGAATTTCTTTTATTTATTATGCAGATAGAGCATGACATTTTAAGCAACCTTTTAATTTACTACTATTCACTGATGTTCTTCATTATCTTGTTAGATTAATTGTAAATGCAAGAATGTAATTATTTTATCTGGAACATTTATGGTGATAAACCTGTTTATTCTAAAACACAAGTATGCCTAAATTAATTAAATAAAATGGTCATTTTCCAAAAAAAAAAAAAGAATATTAACACATTAATAAATATTTATTGTTAGAGCCTTACAAATAACAAAAGAGTCAAGTGTAGATCTTTAAAAAAAAAATTTTATGAGATTTTATTAAACATGTGTCTCATCAACTTTACATTAAACAATAGCAACATATTCAAAAATAAACCATTTTCAATCAATGGCTTTACAATGATATACAATTTCATTCATAGAAGCGACAATATTTGCTCAAAGGTAATCCAAAATATAGCAGCTTTTGGATTACAAATAATAATGTAAAGTAAAGAAAAACACAAATAAAAACTGTATGTTGCACAATCAACCTTCTTGCCCAAAAACCCCCTGGATATAGACTGATCGAGCTTGGACACCCAGAGCATTGTGCTCCATGTCTGGGTCGATGAATTCACCATATTCATTGTCCAAGCTCTCCATATCTATATCCGGGATTTTTATGGCAATATTGTGCAACATACAGCAAACCATAAAAATTAAGGAGACTTTGGAGGGGGCGTACTGAAGGACACCACCAGAGATGTCCAAGCAGCGGAAACGGCTCTTCAGCACGCCAAAGGTGCGCTCAATGACACATCTTGTTGACTTGTGTGCACGGTTGTAGCGCACCTCTTCCACTCCGTTGGGGTTTTGGACGGGTGTGAACAGCCACGGAAGACACGGATACCCAGAATCACCTTAAAAAACAAAATAGAGAATTGACATTAGCAATATGAATGATTAAAATATTTCATATACATATGGTTAAAGCATTGTTTTTCAACCAATGGGCAGTGGCACACTAGTGTGCCATGTCAGAGATCCTCAGGTGTGCTGTGGTTGACAACAGTGCAGTTGTGTACCTCTTTCAAAACTCTAAATATTGGGAGGTATTTGACGGGATCATCAGGCATCATTTACAACCATGACATTGACATTCATTCACAGACAATCACTATGATTGATTGTGAATGAATGTCAATATGTCATGTATATTTTGTAGGAGGCATTGCATGACAGCACAGTACAGTGTGTGTGTGTGTGTTTGTATATATATATATATATATATATATATAAACATATATATATATATATATATAAACACATATATATATATACACATAAATATAAATAAAAATATATTATATATATATATATATACATACATATATATATATATATATATATATAAACACAAATATATATATATATATATATATATATATATATATATATATATATATATATATATATATATATATATATATATATATATATATCCTGTATAAGGCTACAATGTATGATTTAGTAACATATTTAAATGTAATAAAGTGTGCCACGGACAATAAAAGGTTTCAAATCACTGGGTTACAGTATGTAATAGATATTTACCTATCAGGATTCCCTCTGGCATTTGGCCCTCCTGGAACCGATGGTAGATGGCAGAATTCCGGAGGATGAAGGAATCGTGATTGCAGCCAGGGAGTCCAGATCGAACACTCATCACCCTCAACCTGGCGTCACAGATGACCTGGATATTCAGCGAGTGATTGAATTTCCTATCCCGGTAGGGCTCTTCTTCATCCCTGGTAGGCTGCACTAGGATGTGAGTGCAGTCGATGGCCCCCAATACCCTTGGCAATCCAGCTCGATGGTAGAACTGGAGCTTGACAGCATGCCACTCCTCCGGTGTGTTTGGGAATTGGACATGATGGACTAGGCGTCGGTGCAAAGCATCCAGGACAACCTTCAGATGACGTGAGAAGGTTGTCTGGCTCATACCAACGCCTAGACCTGTCACAGCCTGGAATGACCCAGTTGCCAAGAAATAGAGGACCGCAAGAAGCTTTACCATCCCAGGGATTGCCCTCGTTCTTCTAGTGAGTGGCTCGAGAGAGTCCGCAATCTCGACATAGAGCCTCTCAATAGAGGCCCTATCCAGTCGAAATCGACGGATCACCTCTTGGTCACTGAGGGCATGGAGCCCAATCCTTGGGTAGAAAACCCTTGGCACTCGCCGGCGTCTTCCATGTTGTATTGCAGCCATCAACACCCGTCTTGCCCTGCGTCTCCTTAATAAAAGCACAAAATTGACAACATTGAGGATGTCCATCCTCAAACCAAGAACCAAACAATAATAATGAAAAGCAGTGATTGAACAGCCCCTTATATAATGCCTAGTTTCACAGATGTGAACGTTTTCAGTAATTAATTAAATTGGTGCAGCAATCATTACCTAAGCCATGACTTGCACATTTCGTTAAGTATCGCGTCATATAACGCTCAATTAAAGTGACTAATTGATCAACTACTAAATACTAGTGACGTATATGTCTTTTTATCGCGTCATTTGACGAGCACAATACGATGTTCATAAACATATCTTATTGAGCCATTCAGGTGTGTATCACCTGTAAGAAATGCAGGTGTCTGTTTAATTATCAAAATTATTTATTCAAAACACATGAGTATGTTGCTCTAGTTTCAATGTTATTTCATATTTTTCTGTTTGGATGGCAGCATTATGAAGGTGAAAAAGGTCAGTGATTACTGTGTTTTACTATTAAATATTAGAGAATTAAGATTTTTCAATCCTAAGTAACAAAAAGAATGCTGTGTTGAACATTATGTGAAATATTTTGTTATTCTTGATGTGATTCCTAATAACATTTACAAATCAAATGTATTTTGAAAGTGCAGTTAAACATTGACATAAAGCTGACATTTATAATTATTGTAGCTACAAAAAGGGATCCTAGCAAATGACTGAAATCATTTCAATGTATTTTTATAGTACATAGTTACACAGTGACATAAAGCAATGAAATTTATAAAGGCATTTTATCTCCAAAAAGGGATACTAGCAACTGACTTAAAAACATGACTATCAAACATTATCCTAGTGATTTACCTTAGCCTCAACGATGCTGCCATCCAAACCAAATCAGAAATCATATAATGGCGATGTAAATTTGCATGTGTTTTTGATAATTGATTGATAGTCTAATTAGTATTGTGTGTAATTAAATAATAGCCTCTTTTGTATTGTGTATAATTAATTGATAGCATTATTGCTGTGCAGTGTTTTCATTCTTTTCCTATCCTTTGTGTGCATGTGTTTTTAATTTATAAAATGGAACAATTGCTGTGCATTGTTTTCATTCTTTTCCTATCCTTTTGTGTGCATGTGTTTTTAATTTTCAAAATGGAACAATTGTTGTGCATTGTTTTCATTCTTTTCCTATCCTTTGTGTGCATGTGTTTTTAATTTTCAAAATGGAACAATTGCTGTGCAGTGTTTTCATTCTTTTCCTATCCTTTGTGTGCATGTTTTTTTCATTATCAAAATTATAACATTTGCTGTGCATTGTTTTCATTATTTTCCTACCCTTTGTGTGCATGTGTTTTTCATTTTCAAATTTATAACATTTGCTGTGCATTGTTTTCATTCTTTTCCTATCCTTTGTGTGCATGTGTTTTTAATTTTCAAAATGGAACAATTGCTGTGCAGTGTTTTCATTCTTTTCCTACCCTTTGTGTGCATGTGTTTTTCATTTTCAAATTTATAACATTTGCAGTGCATTGTTTTCATTCTTTTCCTATCCTTTGTGTGCATGTGTTTTTAATTTTCAAAATGGAACAATTGCTGTGCATTGTTTTCATTCTTTTCCTATCCTTTGTGTGCATGTGTTTTTAATTTTCAAAATGGAACAATTGCTGTGCAGTGTTTTCATTCTTTTCCTATCCTTTGTGTGCATGTGTTTTTCAGTTCCATAAACTGTAACAAGTGGCCAAAAAAATTTAGATTTTCCATTGTTTAATTAGGTGACATGATCGACTCGAGCCCATTGACTACTATAGGATCCGCGACCTCTGAGGCGGCGCATTGAAGATGAGGTACGCTGCGTCGGATAAGACGCGAGCGTAAGTGGTCATTTTTTGATAACTATCAGAAAGCTTCTAATTGTGTCGAATAGCAGGGCGAAAGCATTGAATCCGCAAGTTTTCCAGAGGTTTTCTATTCGAATCGATCTGTGTCGGATTGAGAGCGCCGATTCGTATATGACGTCACCAAAAATCAACTTCGGCCGATTTAGACACTTTGATAACTGAGGCGAAGCCAGTTCGCGACGTGTACGATGCGGATTTTCGGCGGATTTCAAGTACACCTTTTGATAACTACCCCCCATTGTTAGATGTGAATAAGCTGGTACGTAAGCTTACATTAAAAAAGTTTTTCAATGCAGAAAATATTGAACAAGAAGTAGTACCACTACAGAATATTGCTGAGAGAGTGGTGGAGAATGATCATTTTCAGGTGAATGATGCTGTGGATTTCATAACATTATATCAGTTAGAAAGAGATAGCAGCACATTAGGGACAACCAAAAGTTCACATACAGGATATAGACCAAAGTCAGATTTTTATCCTACCCAGAAAAGGGGAAATGTACTTGAACAATTTCACAAGAGAGTGGAAGAGGATTTAGTGAGATTAAAATCAAAAGAATCAAGCCATAAAGAGAATCTAACATTGAAACAAAAAAAAGGCTTAAAACTTTTGAAACAGAGGGATAGTCTGATAATAAAAAATTCGGAGAAGGGAGGCTCCATTGTCGTTATGGACAGGAGCTTCTATGTTCAGGAAGCTTTAAGGCAACTTGAGGACAAGGAGGTATACCTCGTGCTAAGAGGGAACCCAGTCCAGACCTACCAAAGAGAGATGAGGGATTTACTGGATTACGGACTGGAGTGTGGTGTAATAGATTCTATCACTTTTGATTATCTGATGGTGGAGGAACCGGTAACTCCGATCTTCCACCATCTACCAAAGGTGCATAAGTCCTTGGACAATGTTAAGGGACGGCCGATTGTGTCAGGTATAGGTTCATTATTTGAAAACCTGTCCAATTGGATTGAATCCCTACTCCAGCCCGTCGTCTGGAGATTACCATCATTTCTCAAAGATACCAAGCATCTGTTAAATCTGACAGATAACTTTGTTTGGGAGCCAAATTACAGTTGGCTCACCATAGATGTGGTGGGCCTGTATTCGGCAATACCCCACAAGGAAGGTCTAGAGGCTGTGAAATATATGTTGGACTGCTTTAGCGAATATGATGATAATCTCAAAAGTTTCATATTACGTACACTTCTATTCCAATTGACGCATACTTTTTTCGATTTCAATGGATTGTTTTATCTGCAGAGGCGTCGGACAGCTATGGGGGCAAAATTTGCCCCAGCGTTTGCCAACCTATATATGGGTTGGTGGGAGCTGTCCCATGTCTATGCAGATAGCAATCCATTTAGGGGCTCAATTATAGCGTATAAGCGCTATATTGATGATCTCATAATGGTTTGGTCAGGCACAGAGGAAGAAAACAGTTCCTTTGTAGAACATCTGAATCACAATAGGGCAGGTCTACAATTCACACATGTTTTTGAAAGTAAAAAGGTGTCATACTTAGATGTGGAACTGGAAGGGAGCATAGAAGATGGAACAGTAGTATCGACTCTCTATACAAAACCTATTGCTGCCAATGCCCTCTTACACGCCAAGAGCTGTCATCCGCGCCATATGAATTATGGCGTGGCAAAGGGCCAGTTCATTAGGTTGAAACGAAATTGCTCAAGAGAAGTTGATTACCAAGCAGAAAGCAAGATACTTTGGAAAAAGCTTAAAGCAAGGGGTTATCCAGAGGGGCCATTACGTAAAGCGTATTTTGAGGTCCAGAGAATCCCTAGGGCAGACCTGCTGAGACCTAAACTACAAAGAATAGACAGATAGAGGAGTGAAATAACCTTTGTGACTAACTATACCAACCAATATAGACAAGTTTGTGACATTGTCAAGAGAAATTTACCGATTCTGAGGGCTGATGAGGCGCTAAAGGCTGTGATAGACAAGGGTTGCTGATATGTTTTCAAAAGGAACCTAACGCTAGGGAATATTATCTCACCTAGCGCTCTTAGGAAACCACAGAAAAAAAGCAGCTGGCTCAGCTGTAAAGGCCATTATAGATGTGGCTCTCATGGTTGCACAGCCTGTAGTTATACTGGAACGGGTAAAGTTTTCCAGTCAAGATACTCACAATGTGTCTTTGATTGCAATTTCTGCACGAACTGTCGTACAGAGTTTGCAGTATATCTGATAACCTGTTCCTCTTGCCAGAAACAGTATGTAGGATGTACAACACGAGAAACACGAGAACGCATACGTGAGCATCTCAATGATATTGAGAGAGGAAGGACAGCAACAGGGGCATCAAAGCACTTCATCCATGAACATGGCGGTAGTGCTAAAACATTCACCTGGATGATCATTGACATCATAAAGAACAAACCTAGGGGAGGTAGTAAAATCAAGGAGCTCTACAAGAAAGAGGCCTTTTGGATTTTCAAGCTATACACACGTATGCCAAATGGCATGAACATTGAGACAGATTTGATTAACCATTGGTAAACAGATGCTTGCAAATCCAAAGCCAACTATCCAACAAATAAGGCTTATTTATGTCTTAATATTGCCAAACATACAGATAACAAGTCTGAGTAATTTTGCTAAATACATAGATAATAGAAAAGAAATAATTGCGGAGGTTTGGGACATGCCTTTCTTAATACATAATAAATAGTCCTAAAATGACTTAGTTTGGATTAGAATGTATTAGCATCTAATAGAGACCTCATATGAAAGTGATAATAATTTGATTCACAAGTGATACTTAATTTAGCATAAATTTTCAAATTTTGAGTTTTAAAAGTGAGACAGAGGGTATAAAGTATATACTAAGTAAAATTTATAGCGAAGGTAATCTTAAGTTTAATAATAAGATTCAATGGAGACTGTAAATATATACAGATATCTGTTTGGATGAACAGTTTGCAGGGATACAACTAATAATACTAGCTATAAAGTACAAACAACAATATATAACAGACAATGAAACAAACTACTGTATTCATTTATAAGTGTATACACATAAAGAAAGAGTTATCACATTTTCATAAATATGTAGCTAAATATAGCACTCTAAGTATATGAAAACAGTATGAGTATATGTAGTGATCAATAATGACATCAAGGGTTAACATTAGAAAGGAGGCATAGCACAGACAACCAATCAAATAAGAGAGAGTGGAATAAAACCACAAAGCTGAGACTGACAAGGAGTGTCTATGAATAAGGCCAGTCAGGGCCGAAACATGTTAGACGTGTCTACTGTCTGTGACATGTTATTAGGAATTTTTAAGTCATGATTTTTAAATTGAAGAAATAAAGAATTTTTTTTAGTTTTTAAACCAGCTGTCATATATTGACTCTCTCTTACACTGTACCTTTAATTGGTTGCCTAGCTCCCTTTATAAGGAGCCTTTGTTCATTCCTTCATTGCTTGTAATTAAGATTCTCCTATCAGTTTTGGAATTCTTTCAAGCCTCCTCCTTTTGGTTGTTCCTGTATTCAGCATTCTGACAGCTTACGCTGACACCTGATCGCTCCGCCTCAGCACCGCCTCCTTCACTGAACGGACTTCGCACTCAAACACACTAGTGCCGCAGCTGCAGCCTGAGGCTTCTCTCCCTCACATTTCTGCGTGTAAGTACTTACCGCTTTGGATACCGAACTAAACATCAGATCTGCCTTATGACTATACTTGCACTCTGTTATTATTATTTTTTCACTTATTGGGATTTGAAGTTAATTCAATCTGGAACTTTAAGACCAAGTTGTTTTATTCTCACTTCAATGTACGCTAGCTGAATCAATTCTATCATCTTACGATAATATTATCAAAAGGGAAGTTTCTATCATCCAAGAGTGTATTTAACATTTGTTATGTTGCCAAACCATAACTCTGCTAAAAGTATACCATACTTGCTAAATGACATTGCTAGTATATCTATTTCAATATATTAGAATACCACACAGTAGTTCTGTGTTTGTTAAAGATAAACAACATACAACTACAAGGTGGTAAATTAAATCCTAGATGAATCATATGACTAAACAGAATTTTAGTTCAATGATTTGTTCAGGAACAAAAAACTTTATTTTCTGAAGTTGAATGAAACGTATAAATTACTAATCTGCATATTTGATCCTTTTGTTAAGCAGATTCAGTTTGAACTCTGACAGAATTACAAGCCATAAAAAGATGGATCAAGCAGAATTACCTTCACATGTCTATAATTTATCCCAGAGGGTTGATCAGCTCTCACAAGGGTTAAGGCAACTTCAATTAGAGAATCAGACTTTAAAAGATATTCTTAAAGACACAGTAACTCCAAAACAGTTAACTGTGGATTCTACTAATGAGCCAAACGTATCCCCACCAGAGAAATTATTTGGTGACAGAAGTCAATTTCGAGACTTCAAAAACTCTTGCTTTTTACTCTTTACCCTTAGACCTAAAACTTATACCACAGACAAACAGAGAGTTCTAACAGTAATATCTTATCTTAGAGGAGAACCCAGAACATGGGCTAACTCCTATTTCGAGCAAAATGACCCAATTTTGGACAGTCTGGAGGATTTTTTTTCAAGCTATGGCACTTCTCTATGATGACCCTTGCAAACAGATAACATCAGAAAATGCTATGAGAGCTCTTAGACAAGGGAAAAGGCCCGTGGAGGATTACATAGCAGAATTTAAGAGAGTGTCTAAGGATTCACAATGGAATAATATTTCATTGCGGAATCAATTTAGACTTGGGTTGTCAGATGCATTGAAGGATGAACTTTCACGAGTTGATATACCAGAAACCTTAGATAATCTGATGTCTTTATCCATTAATATAGATAGAAGGTTGAGGGAAAGAAAGAGAGAAAGGTTTAGTCAGGAAACAGTAACAAAGAGAATAATTAATCCTATTAGTTCTCAACAGTATAAAACACCAGATGAACCTATGGAAATAGGTGTGATTAGGGGTCCTTTATCTATGGAAGAGAAAAGGAGAAGAAGGGACAACAATCTTTGCCTTTATTGTGCTGCCAAAGAACATGAGGTCAAGGAATGTCCTAACCTTTTGAAAACAAAGAAAGGTGAGAAACATAACATACCAAGATCTTTTGATATGAGAAGTGGTAATTCAACTTATTGTTTCTTACCTATTTCTTTACAGTGGGGTTCAAAAAAGATTACCTTGAAGGCACTCATTGACTCCGGTGCAACAAGCAACTTCATTGATTATCATGTGGTGTGTAAACATGAAATACCAATAAAAGACATAAATCATCCTTATGTTTTAAGAGTTTTTGATGGTAGCCAGGCTGTAAATGGTTCAATCACACATCAAACACAGAGGTTAGTTATGAGTACACAAGAAGGACATATTGAGAATATAACTTTTGACATAACACCTTCTCCTCTATTTCCAATTATTTTGGGGTTAAAGTGGTTACAACAACATCAACCAATTATAGATTGGTCCACAAATAAAATTCAATTTTCCTCTGACATTTGCAGAAATAGTTGTCTGTCTAAAATCTGCATTATACAAGCAGAATCTGACAAAACATCTAACCATATACCAAAAGAATATTCCTCTTTTCAAGATGTTTTTGACAAGAAGGAAGCAGAGTCATTGCCCCCTCATAGGGCTTTCGATTGTCCAATTGAATTGTTACCTGGTTCCCCAATTCCACATGGTCATATTTATCCCCTCTCTCAACCTGAACTCACACATCTTAAACAATATTTAGATAAAAATTTAAGAAAGGGGTTTATTAGACCATCCACCTCTCCAGCAGCAGCTGGAATGTTTTTCGTACGTAACAAAGATGGTACTCTCAGGCCAATCATTGATTACAGGCAATTAAACAAAGTTACAGTAAAGAACTGGTACCCCCTACCTTTAATTACAGAATTAATTGAAAGGTTGGGTAATGCAACAATCTTTACCAAGTTGGATTTAAGGGGTGCCTATAATTTGATTCGAATAAGGAATGGAGACGAATGGCTCACAGCATTCCGTACTAGGTGCGGATTGTACGAATATACTGTGATGCCATTCGGGCTCTGTAATGCCCCCGCGACATTCCAGTATTTTATAAATGAATTATTTAGAGATTTACTGGATGTCTGTGTAATAATTTACCTGGATGATATTTTAATTTATTCTGAATCCTTAGAACAGCATATCAAACATGTTACAACAGTTTTATCAAGACTCAGAGAGAATCAACTTTATGCTAAACCTGAAAAATGTATCTTCCACACACAAGATATTTCTTTTCTAGGTTACAAAATAACAGCTGAAGGTATCAACATGGAAGATACAAAAATATCAGCTATAACAGGTTGGCCAAGACCAACCACTGTAAAGGAATTACAAAGTTTTTTAGGATTTTCAAACTTTTACCGAAAATTTATTAATAATTTCTCACATATTGTCAAACCATTGACAAGACTCACAGGTAAACATGTACCTTTCAATTGGAGTACAGAAGCACAACAAGCATTCGAAACTCTAAAACATAGTTTTACTACAGCACCCATTCTTCAATTCCCAGACCCCACTAAGCAGTTTGTACTTGAGGTGGATGCCTATGAGTGTGCTTTAGGGGCTATTTTATCTCAAAGGAAGAGTCTGTTGGATCCTATGCATCCTGTGGCATATTTTTCAAGATCTCTGTCTCCAGCGGAAATTAATTATCCTATTGGAGAAAAGGAGCTCCTATCCATAAAATCTGCTTTTGAAAATTGGAGACACTTACTGGAAGGGACTGAGACACCAATTTTAGTTATTACTGACCACAAAAATTTAGAATATTTACAAACCAATCGGACTTTATCATCTAGACAGCTCAGATGGAGTCTGTTTTTCTCCAGGTTTAATTTCCACATTCAATACAGACCTGGCTCAAGGAATGGAAAAGCAGACGCTTTATCTAGACAGAAATTGCCAGATAATAAAAAATCTTCACCCAGTACTGTACTACCAATTGGACATTTTATATCTTGTACTTTGAGTTTTGAACAAGAGAAAGAATATTCACAGGGAGGAAATTGCAACCCAGAAAGATTCAACCTAACGAAACGTTCAGATGGGTTGTACTATTTCGGGAACTTATTGTACATACCTCCTTCCTTACAAGGAAGTATTTTAAAACAAAACCATGATACAATTCTAAATGGTCATCCGGGTGTTCAAAATACCTATCATCTGCTAAAAAGGAAATACTGGTGGCCCAAAATGTGGAAATCAGTTGAGGAATATGTTCACACCTGTACAACTTGTGTTCAACATAAAAAGGAACATAAAAGGCCATATGGGTATTTGATCTCCCTACCCATTCCAGAACGACCATGGAAGGAAGTCGCAATGGACTTCATTGTAGAATTACCAACATCAAAAAATTTCACCACAATATTAGTGGTAATTGACCTTTTTACTAAAATGGCACATTTTCTACCTATACAAGCGTTACCTACTGCCTCACAAACAGCTGAGTTATTTCTGAACCATATAGTGAGATTACATGGTCTTCCAACTAGTGTTTTAACTGACCGTGGGAGTCAATTTACTTCGAAGTTCTGGCATTCACTATGTCAAAGGTTGAATATCACAAGGAAATTAACCACTTCTTATCATCCACAAACTAATGGTCAGTGCGAACGTACCAATCAGGCATTGGAACAATTTTTGAGAATTCATTGTTCTCAACAACAAGAGAAGTGGGCAGATTTCCTAGCAACTGCTGAATTTGCCTATAACAATACCAAGAACACTTCCACTCAGTTGACTCCGTTCTTCGCAAATTACGGATTTGATCCGGAATATGAATTTCATCATAACATTCATGTGCCATGTCCTGTAGTTAATGACTTGGTTAACTCAATTGCACAATCTTTTAACCTTTTAAAAGAAAATATCCAAAAGGCACAATCCCAACAACAACATTATTACAACCTTCGACGGCGACCAGCACCTAACTATAAAGTTGGAGAATTAGTATGGTTATCCACCCATCATTTGAAGATTCCGGCTACTAAAGCAAAGTTTAACCAATTATATGTTGGTCCATTTCCGATTACTAAAATTATTAACTCTAACGCAGTAGTCCTGCAGTTACCTGAGAAGTTCCGTATACATCCTTCATTTCACGTCTCACTGTTGAAACCGTACACACCTGTTCGGTCACAACCAGTCCCTTTGACTGTACCCCCTGATACTTTATCATCGGAGGTGGATTATGAGGTCTCTGACATACTAGACTCAAGAGTGTACCGTGGGGACTTACAGTATCTTATTCGCTGGTCTGGTTATTCACCAGATGAGGACTCTTGGGAATCTGCTTCACAGGTCTCTGCCCCCCGGTTGGTGAAACTTTTCCATAGACGATATCCGGATAGACCCTCTTTTTGAAAACCTGGAGGTTTTCCTTGGGTGGGGGACCTGTCATATATTGACTCTCTCTTACACTGTACCTTTAATTGGTTGCCTAGCTCCCTTTATAAGGAGCCTTTGTTCATTCCTTCATTGCTTGTAATTAAGATTCTCCTATCAGTTTTGGAATTCTTTCAAGCCTCCTCCTTTTGGTTGTTCCTGTATTCAGCATTCTGACAGCTTACGCTGACACCTGATCGCTCCGCCTCAGCACCGCCTCCTTCACTGAACGGACTTCGCGCTCAAACACACTAGTGCCGCAGCTGCAGCCTGAGGCTTCTCTCCCTCACATTTCTGCGTGTAAGTACTTACCGCTTTGGATACCGAACTAAACATCAGATCTGCCTTATGACTTTACTTGCACTCTGTTATTATTATTTTTTCACTTATTGGGATTTGAAGTTAATTCAATCTGGAACTTTAAAACCAAGTTGTTTTATTCTCACTTCAATGTACGCTAGCTGAATCAATTCTATCATCTTACGATAATATTATCAAAAGGGAAGTTTCTATCATCCAAGAGTGTATTTAACATTTGTAATGTTGCCAAACCATAACTCTGCTAAAAGTATACCATACTTGCTAAATGACATTGCTAGTATATCTATTTCAATATATTAGAATACCACACAGTAGTTCTGTGTTAGTTAAAGATAAACAACATACAACTACAAGGTGGTAAATTAAATCCTAGATGAATCATATGACTAAACAGAATTTTAGTTCAATGATTTGTTCAGGAACAAAAAACTTTATTTTCTGAAGTTGAATGAAACGTATAAATTACTAATCTGCATATTTGATCCTTTTGTTAAGCAGATTCAGTTTGAACTCTGACACCAGCTTCCATTTATCTTTTTTGGTCTGAGTCTCATATACGGCATAGGAGAGTGCCGTTTTGGCTTGGTTATCTAAAAACTATGGATGGAAGTGTATCCCACACTATCTGCTAAAGACCGACAGGACCGGTGACACCCAACCTGCTAAGCAACAATACCCCATTTACAGCGAGGCGAGTGGAGACAACTGCAGCCATCCGATACCAGAGGCAAGTGAAAGTCATGTGACCGGAGGGTTGAGTGATGTCAGACGCAGAAACTGGTGAGAGGAGTAGGAGCGGAGCGGCAGCATTTGGTTGGAAGCCGAAAAACCAAAGCAGGTGAGCTGCCTGTAGTTTCTCACAGAATCGCCAAATAACCTGTAGTAAGAGGGGATACTGCAGTGAGAGTAATAACCACAGGGGACCAGTTAGGACCGGAGGGTGTCACCAAGAGCGGTAAGATCTTTTCCATTACTTTCATAGCTCTAATTTTTTGCAAATCTCATGGTTGGCTATACTCATACATATATACACATACACACACATACGCGTATGTATATATAGTATACACTTACAAACTCATAGATGCTCACATTCAAACATATATACAAATACACACACATATGCGTATGTATATATAGTATACACATACATACGCATACAAATACATATATACACTTATATACAAATACAGGGAGTGCAGAATTATTAGGAAAGTTGTATTTTTGAGGATTCATTTTATTATTGAACAACAACCATGTTCTCAATGAACCCAAAAAACTCATTAATATCAAAGCTGAATAGTTTTGGAAGTAGTTTTTAGTTTGTTTTTAGTTATAGCTATTTTAGGGGGATATCTGTGTGTGCAGGTGACTATTACTGTGCATAATTATTAGGCAACTTAACAAAAAACAAATATATACCCATTTCAATTATTTATTTTTACCAGTGAAACCAATATAACATCTCAACATTCACAAATATACATTTCTGACATTCAAAAACAAAACAAAAACAAATCAGTGACCAATATAGCCACCTTTCTTTGCAAGGACACTCAAAAGCCTGCCATCCATGGATTCTGTCAGTGTTTTGATCTGTTCACCATCAACATTGCGTGCAGCAGCAACCACAGCCTCCCAGACACTGTTCAGAGAGGTGTACTGTTTTCCCTCCTTGTAAATCTCACATTTGATGATGGACCACAGGTTCTCAATGGGGTTCAGATCAGGTGAACAAGAAGGCCATGTCATTAGATTTTCTTCTTTTATACCCTTTCTTGCCAGCCACGCTGTGGAGTACTTGGACGCGTGTGATGGAGCATTGTCCTGCATGAAAATCATGTTTTTCTTGAAGGATGCAGACTTCTTCCTGTACCACTGCTTAAAGAAGGTGTCACCAAGAGCGGTAAGATCTTTTCCATTACTTTCATAGCTCTAATTTTTTGCAAATCTCATGGTTGGCTATACTCATACATATATACACATACACACACATACGCGTATGTATATATAGTATACACTTACATACTCATAGATGCTCACATACAAACATATATACAAATACACACACATATGCGTATGTATATATAGTATACACATACATACGCATACAAATACATATATACACTTATATACAAATACAGGGAGTGCAGAATTATTAGGAAAGTTGTATTTTTGAGGATTCATTTTATTATTGAACAACAACCATGTTCTCAATGAACCCAAAAAACTCATTAATATCAAAGCTGAATAGTTTTGGAAGTAGTTTTTAGTTTGTTTTTAGTTATAGCTATTTTAGGGGGATATCTGTGTGTGCAGGTGACTATTACTGTGCATAATTATTAGGCAACTTAACAAAAAACAAATATATACCCATTTCAATTATTTATTTTTACCAGTGAAACCAATATAACATCTCAACATTCACAAATATACATTTCTGACATTCAAAAACAAAACAAAAACAAATCAGTGACCAATATAGCCACCTTTCTTTGCAAGGACACTCAAAAGCCTGCCATCCATGGATTCTGTCAGTGTTTTGATCTGTTCACCATCAACATTGCGTGCAGCAGCAACCACAGCCTCCCAGACACTGTTCAGAGAGGTGTACTGTTTTCCCTCCTTGTAAATCTCACATTTGATGATGGACCACAGGTTCTCAATGGGGTTCAGATCAGGTGAACAAGAAGGCCATGTCATTAGATTTTCTTCTTTTATACCCTTTCTTGCCAGCCACGCTGTGGAGTACTTGGACGCGTGTGATGGAGCATTGTCCTGCATGAAAATCATGTTTTTCTTGAAGGATGCAGACTTCTTCCTGTACCACTGCTTAAAGAAGGTGTCTTCCAGAAACTGGCAGTAGGACTGGGAGTTGAGCTTGACTCCATCCTCAACCCGAAAAGGCCCCACAAGCTCATCTTTGATGATACCAGCCCAAACCAGTACTCCACCTCCACCTTGCTGGCGTCTGAGTCGGACTGGAGCTCTCTGCCCTTTACCAATCCAGCCACGGGCCCATCCATCTGGCATATCAAGACTCACTCTCATTTCATCAGTCCATAAAACCTTAGAAAAATCAGTCTTGAGATATTTCTTGGCCCAGTCTTGATGTTTCAGCTTGTGTGTCTTGTTCAGTGGTGGTCGTCTTTCAGCCTTTCTTACCTTGGCCATGTCTCTGAGTATTGCACACCTTGTGCTTTTGGGCACTCCAGTGATGTTGCAGCTCTGAAATATGGCCAAACTGGTGGCAAGTGGCATCTTGGCAGCTGCACGCTTGACTTTTCTCAGTTCATGGGCAGTTATTTTGCGCCTTGGTTTTTCCACATGCTTCTTGCGACCCTGTTGACTATTTTGAATGAAACGCTTGATTGTTCGATGATCACGCTTCAGAAGCTTTGCAATTTTAAGAGTGCTGCATCCCTCTGCAAGATATCTCACTATTTTTTACTTTTCTGAGCCTGTCAAGTCCTTCTTTTGACCCATTTTGCCAAAGGAAAGGAAGTTGCCTAATAATTATGCACACCTGATATAGGGTATTGATGTCATTAGACCACACCCCTTCTCATTACAGAGATGCACATCACCTAATATGCTTAATTGGTAGTAGGCTTTCGAGCCTATACAGCTTGGAGTAAGACAACATGCATAAAGAGGATGATGTGGTCAAAATACTCATTTGCCTAATAATTTTGCACTCCCTGTATAAGTTCACATACAAACATTTATATACATACAAATACACACATATACGCATATTCATACATACATATACATATATACACTTTCATACACATATTAGCACACTTTATTACAGGTCTCTAAAAGCGCTATAGTGGGCGGAGATGATGTATTATCTGGCATAGTAGTTTGTTGTGGGCAAAGCTGGAGTCATATTTGGAAACCAGGATATTTGCTCTGATGGGGAAGATGTTGAAACGACATCAGACAGGCCTCCCAATCCAAGAAAACCCTGAATTATCTATGACAGTTGGTAGGTATCATGAAAACTTAGTTATAAGCTTTTAATTGGAATCCGAGCATGTAAATCTGTCAGGATTCCATAAGCACTATTCATGCCAAAAGGCAAACTGAATGGCAGGGACACCACTGGTTAATTTACTAACTTGGTATCGAACAAGGAGACTCCAGGTTCAGAGTCTGACTTGCTCTTGTTGTGCCACTAGAGAATATTTGCCTGCTAGAGTTTGTGGGAGAATATTGTCATCAGTGGGTGTGTCTACCAGCTCCTAACTCTCTGGGTGCCAGCCAATTAGGCCTTTACTACTGGCGCTTGCATTAGACTCTTTCCTTTGCTTGTGTTCATGTTTTTTTCTGTGCTGGATTTCCTGGTTGTGACCTTGCCTGTGCTTTTGGACTTGATACTTCCCTTTTAATGCCTCAAACTTTCCGTACCTCTCCTCTGGCCCTTTCTATTACCCTTGCTTGGCTTTTCTCCAGCTCTGCCTGCTGTTACTTGCAGCCTATATTCAGCACCCTGGTATTCCCTACTTGCCCTAAAGCAGGCATTCCTTTATTTTTTACCCTGAAAACTTGCTAAGGGAGTGTATACTGAATTGTCAAAAGTGGAGAAGATGATTACATTACAAAAGTGCCCAATGAAATTTGTATTTTAAACATTCAAAACGAATAATTGAACCATTCACACAAAAATCCACATTTTTTTTAATTGCTATGGTTTATCAAAAATTGTAACAAAATTTGTATAAAAATTACACAGGAATAAATCATATGAAATATGCACACTGGTTGTGCAAGAATCACTTAAAGAAACACATGCACACAAAAATGTAGTCAATAGTAAGATGCTATATGCAGAAATCAGTGTAATGTGATTTATATTGGCTGCAGGATTGAAAGAAATACTAAACCCAAATATGTTTATCTTTTGTGATTCAGATAGAGCATGCAATTTAAAGCAACCTTCTAATTTACTCCTATTATAAATTTGTCTTTGTTCTGTTGCTATCTTTTTTTGAAAAGCAAGAATCTACGCTTAGAAGCCAGCCCATTTTTAGTTCAGCACCTGGGTAGCGCTCAATTTAGCCACCAATTAGCAAGTGCTATCCAGGGTCTGAACCAAAAAATGGACCGGCTCCTTAGCTTAGATTCCTGCTTTTTTTTTTAAAAAGATAGCAAGAGAATAAAGAAACATTAATATTAGGAGTAAATTAGAAAGTTGCTTAAAAATGCTGCGCTATCTGAATCATGGAAGAAAAAACTTGGATTTAGTATTGATTTAATTTTTAAAGGATGCCCCTTGCTCACTGCTAACTTCACTATACTGAGGGAAGAGTCCATTTCCAGCTAGCTCCATTACGTTCAATATGAGACATCTCGCCAGTCGCCACTGACAGGGATTTTCCCCTTGGGCAGCTACTGTGAGGGTCTGTGTTAAAGAACACTTTTGAACTTGCAAGGTTTAGATCATAGGGCCTTATGGCATTTAGGACCAGATTTAAAGTGGATCCCTAAATATCGCTTTATATAGCGATATTAGCGTTTCACTTTGTAATACCAGTGCACGCTAATGTCACTGGTATTACAAGTTCATAGCAATGCGAACGCAAGCTCTCATTCGCATTGCTGGGAAGCATTGTACTCATGAGAGCGCGCTTCCATAAGCTCCTGTGGGAGCCTCATTCTGATGCAGTCAGAGACGACATCAGAACTTCAGCACAGCAAAGGGGGTAAGTAGCGCAGCGATGGCAGCATGGTTTTAAATATATATGTATATGATTATATACATAAATAATTATGTGTTTGTATAGGTATATACACATATTAACACATAAATATATATGTAGAAAAGCATATACATGTATATTTACAAGGAACACACAGTTCCCATAGACCGCAATGTAAAGGCACTTTTCAGTGACGTTTTTTTTCCAACACCCCATTTCCACCAACTTAAGCCCCAAAATACTGCCTAGTGCAGTAATTTTATTAAAAAAAGATTCTGTTACCTTTATTTATTTTTTAATAAAGTATGCTAGACTGTATTTTGGGGGCATTTGAGGCACATTTATAAAATTAACCAGAGATCTGATCTCTGGTTAATTTTACAGGCACCAATTGCTACTGTGAGCTTGTGGTAGCAATGACCAGCCACTTGTAATGGCTGATTATTATTAATTATCTCAAGCAAGACCAAGAGCGCTCAACCCAACATGAGTAATGAATAGAAATGGGCGAATGTGTTTATATCCGAATTCGAGTTTTAGAACGAAAGTTATTGTAGAAATTCGATTTACATAATAGAATGTTGCTAAGAACGAATATTCTTAAAAATTCGATTTTCGAATGTTATTTACAGTTTTCGAATGTCACATTCGAATTCAAATGTCACATTCGAATATCACATTCAAATTCGAATGTTACATTCGAATATCACATTCGAATTTGAATATTATATTTATAAAACACAATTGTAGACTAGAAACACTATTTCAAATGTCACATTCGAATCGAATATCACATTCTAATCGAATGCCACATTCGAATTCGAATATTACATTTATAAAACACAATATTAGACTAGAAATACTATTTCGAATTTGAATGTCACATTCGAATCGAATATCACATTTAAAACACAGTATTAGACTAGAAATACTATTTAAAATTCGAATGTGACATTCGAATTCGAATGTAGCATTCAAATTTGAATATTACATTTATTAAACACAGTTGTAAACTAGAAATACTATTTCAAATTTTAATGTCACATTTGAATTTGAATAAATACATAGCTAAATATTCTATTATTCGAACGAATATTTTCGAATTTTATTGAAAAATTCGAAAATGAAAATTCGAAAATAGAATGTTAGAATGTTATATAAACATTTGAAATTCGATTCGAAAGAACGAATGTATCAAATTTCGTTTTAAATTTCACATTTTTAGAAACATTCGCCCATCCCTAGTAATGGATATTTAATATTTAAATGTTCTTCAGGTGTTTTTATTTTTAAATATATATATATATAGGAACTAGCTGTTGCCGTGACTTCGCTCGTGTGGATTTTGTGATTTGTAAAGAATAGCGAAAAATGCAACCACTGGCAACGACGTGTGCCCTCACGATGGTGCTTGTTCGGGTTTCACACATTAACTTTGTGAGTTTTCGTTAATTCTCTGTGTTTCTCGTATATGGGCACCAATAACCTAAGTTTTAAATTGTAATGATATATTATGACTCAACTGTGAGATGTAAAAAAAGAGTATTACTTTTTTTAGTGATATCCATATCTTGAGAACTACTGATGTTAGGAGCAAGAAATTCAGCGTGCAAACTTACTTTATCATGAAGATTTTCAATTATAATGTTAACTTATCTATTTTCAATTTTCACGTCTGTAAGATCTTTGGTTTTTGAGATATAGGTATCCTCATAAATCATCCCCCCTTTTCACCCCCCCTTAAGTGGATGTTTGGGGAATGGTAAAACAGGTGTTCTTTATTTTTGAAGGAGAATCTAAATACCAATTTTCACATATGTAACATCTTTGGTTTTTGATATATAGGTATCCTCATAAATTACCCTCCCCTTTTCACCCCCTTTAACCCCTTAAGGACCAAGGACGTGCCTGGCACATTCTCTGGGGTTTCAAGGTCTGGAAGCAATAGTGATCGCTTCCAGACAATTTCAGGGTATGCTTCGATATTGAGGCAACGTGCAATACTATTTATTAAGCAACCGATGCAGAGAGGGCCACTCTGTGGCCCTCTCTGCATCGGTCAGCGATAGTGCCAATCATTGGTGGCATGGGAGGGCGGCCTATTGCTGGAGGAGGCGGGTAGAGGGCGGAAAAGAGGTGTGAAGGAGGCAAAAAAGGGGGGCGGGAGCAGTTGGGGATGCTACGCCACGCTACATCATGGCGAGGAGTGGAAAGGAGGGAGGAGTGGGAAGAAGGAGAGGGGGATACTATGTGGGATCCATGTTTATGAAGCGATCTGGGAGGGGGTGGGGAATTGTTATTGTGGGGGGCAGCTACAGTAGGCAAAAAAAAGATTTTTTTGTTATTTCTTAGAGCAAAACTAGGTACTGGCAGACGGCTGCAAGTACCTAAGATGGCGGCAAATAGGTAGAGGGGGAGGATTAAAGTGCTGTTTTGGGGGGCTTAGGGACGTTGGGAAGTAAGGGGGGATCCTACACTGCAGAAAATATATGATAACATTGTTATTATATTTAAAAAAACAACTTTTTGCCAGTACTTAAGATGGGGTGACCTTTGGGGGCTGGGGGAGGGAAAAGAGCTGTTTGAGATAGGTCAGGGGGGATCAGGGGTTGGGATGTGCCAGGTGGGAGGTTGATCTACACTAAAGCTAAAATTAACCCTTCAAGCTACCTAATTAACCCCTTCACTGCTGGACATAATACAAGTGCGGTGTACAGTGGCATTTAGCAGCCTTCTAATTACCAAAATCCAAAAAGCAATGCCAAAGCCATATATGTCTGCTATTTCTGAACAAAGGGGATCCCAGAGAAGCATTTACAACCATTTGTGCCATAATTGCACAAGCTGTTTGTAAATAATTTCAGTGAGAAACCTAAAAATTGTGAAAAAGTTAACAATTTTTTTTATTTGATCGCATTTGGCAGTGTAATGGTGGCATGAAATATACCAAAATGGGCCTAGATCAATACTTTGGGTTGTCTACTAATATACTGTATATGTATATATATATATATATATATATATATATATATATATATATATATACAGTATATGTATACATGTGAAGGGTAATCCAGAGATTCCTGACAGATATCAGCGTTACAATATAACTATCGCTAATTTTGAAAAAAAAATGGTTTCGAAATAGCAAAATGAAGTTGTACTTATTGCCCTATAACTTGCAAATAAATCAAAGAAAATGTAAACATTGGGTATTTCAAAACTCAGGACAAAATTTAGAAACTGATTAATAGACATGTGCGGTTCGTTTCGGATTAATTCGGAAATTCGGTAAATTCGGAGATTCGGATCGATTCGGATTTCCGAATTAAAATACTTCCGAATCTACCGAATTAATCCGAAATAGTTGCCGTATCTCTGAATAAATCCGAATTAGCTCGGTAAAATTCGGCATTTCCCCATAGGAAACAATGGGAGTTTCGGCTGAAAAAAAACTAACACCGCAGCCCCATTGTTTCCTATGGGGAAAAACTAAGTCTGCACCTAACACCCTAACATGTACCCCGAGTCTCTAAACACCCCTAATCTAACACTTATTAACCCCTAATCTGCCGCCCCCGCTATCGCAGACACCTGCATTATTTTATTAACCCCTAATTTGCCGACCGAATATCGCCGCCACCTACATTATAGCTATTAACCCCTAATCTGCTGTCCCTAACACCGCCGACCCCTACATTATAGTTATTAACCCCTAATCTGCCGCCCCCGCTATCGCTGACACCTGCATTATTTTATTAACCCCTAATCTGCCGACCCGATATCTCCGCAGCCTACATTATAGCTATTAACCCCTAATCTGGTGTCCCTAACACCGCCGAACCCTACATTATAGTTATTAACCCCTAATCTGCCCCCCCAACGTCGCCGCAATCTAACTACAAGTATTAACCCCTAATCTGCCGACCCGATATCGCCGCCGCCTACATTATAGCTATTAACCCCTAATCTGCTGTCCCTAACACCGCCGACCCCTACATTATAGTTATTAACCCCTAATCTGCCCCCCCCAATGTCGCCGCAATCTAACTACAAGTATTAACCCCTAATCTGCCGACCCGATATCGCCGCCGCCTACATTATAGCTATTAACCCCTAATCTGCTGTCCCTAACACCGCCGACCCCTACATTATAGTTATTAACCCCTAATCTGCCCCCCCCAACGTCGCCGCAATCTAACTACAAGTATTAACCCCTAATCTGCCGACTGGATATCGCCGCCGCCTACATTATAGCTATTAACCCCTAATCTGCTGTCCCTAACACCGCCAACCCCTACATTATAGTTATTAACCCCTAATCTGCCCCCCCCAATGTCGCCGCAATCTAACTACAAGTATTAACCCCTAATCTGCTGACCGCAAATCGCCGTAACTATAATAAATGTATTAACCCCTAAACCGCCGCACTCCCGCCTCGCAAACACTATAATACATTTTATTAACCCCTAAACTGCCCTCCCTAACATCGCTGCCACCTACCTACAATTATTAACCCCTAATCTCCCGCCCCCAACGTCGCCGCTACTATAATAAGGTTATTAACCCCTAAACCTAAGTCTAACCCTAACACTAACACCCCCTAACTTAAATATAATTTAAATAAAACGAAATAAATTTACTATAGTTAAATAAATGAATCCTATTTAAAACTAAAGACTTACCTGTAAAATAAACCCTAAGATAGCTGCAATATAACTAATAGTTACATTGTAGCTATTTTAGGATTTATTTTTATTTTACAGGCAACTTTGTATTTATTTTAACTAGGTACAATAGTTATTAAATAGTTAATAACTATTTAATAACTACCTAGCTAAAATAAATACAAATTTACCTGTAAAATAAATCCTAACCTAAGTTACAATTACACCTAACACTACACTATCATTTAATTAATTAAATAAATGAATCATATTTAAAACTAAATACTTACCTGTAAAATAAACCCTAATATAGCTGCAATATAACTAATAGTTAAATTGTAGCTATTTTAGCATTTATATTTATTTTACAGGCAACTTTGTATTTATTTTAACTAGGTACAATAGCTATTAAATAGTTATTGACTAATTAATAGCTACCTAGTTAAAATAATTACAAAATTACCTGTAAAATAAATCCTAACCTAAGTTACATTTAAACCTAACACTACACTATCATTAAATAAATTAACTACAAGTACCTACAATTATCTACAATTAAATAAACTAAAGTACAAAAACCCCCCACTAAATTACAAAAAATAAAAAACCACTAAATTACAAAAAATAAAAAAATATTACAAGAATTTTAAACTAATTACACCTAATCTAAGCCCCCTAATAAAATAACAAAGCCCCCCAAAATAAAAAAAAATGCCCTACCCTATACTAAATTACAAAAAATAACAGCTCTATTACCTTACCAGCCCTGAACAGGGCCCTTTGCGGGGCATGCCCCAAAGAAAACAGCTCTTTTGCCTGTAAAAAAAAAACACAATCCCCCCCCCCGACATTACAACCCACCACCCACATACCCCTACTCTAACCCAAACCCCCCTTAAATAAACCTAACACTACCCCCCTGAAGATCTCCCTACCTTGAGTCGTGTTCACCCAGCCGGGCCGAAGTCTTCATCCGATGGGGCAGAAGAGGACATCCAGACCGGCAGAAGTCTTCATCCAAGCGGGGCAAGAAGAGGTCTTCCATCCATCATACAAGTACCAAAATACAAACAAACACTAAATTACCAAAAATAATAAAATATTACAATAATTTTAAACTAATTACACCTAATCTAAGCCCCCTACTAGCTATTAATATAGCTTCAATATAACTAATAGTTACATTGTAGCTATTTTAGGATTTATATGTATTTTACAGGCAACTTTGTATTTATTTTAACTAGGTACAATAGTTATTAAATAGTTAATAACTATTTAATAACTACCTAGCTAAAATAAATACAAATTTACCTGTAAAATAAATCATAACCTAAGTTACAATTACACCTAACACTACACTATCATTAAATTAACTAAATAAATGAATCCTATATAAAACTAAAGACTTACCTGTAAAATAAACCCTAATATAGCTGCAATATAACTAATAGTTACATTGTAGCTATTTTAGCATTTATATTTATTGTACAGGCAACTTTGTATTTATTTTAACTAGGTTCAATAGCTATTAAATAGATATTGACTATTTAATAGCTACCTAGTTAAAATAATTGCAAAATTACCTGTAAAATAAATCCTAACCTAAGTTACAATTAAACCTAACACTACACTATCATTAAATAAATTAACTACAAGTACCTACAATTAAATACAATTAAAAAAACTAAACTAAAGTACAAAAACCCCCCCACTAAATTACAAAAAATAAAAAAATATTACAAGAATTTTAAACTAATTACACCTAATCTAAGCCCCCTAATAAAATAACAAAGCCCCCCAAAATAAAAAAATGCCCTACCCTATACTAAATTACAAAAGTTAACAGCTCTATTACCTTACCAGCCCTGAACAGGGCCCTTTGCGGGGCATGCCCCAAAGAAAACAGCTCTTTTGCCTGTAAAAAAAAAACACAATCCCCCCCACATTACAACCCACCACCCACATACCCCTACTCTAACCCAAACCCCCCTTAAATAAACCTAACACTACCCCCCTGAAGATCTCCCTACCTTGAGTCGTGTTCACCCAGCCGGGCCGAAGTCTTCATCCGATGGGGCAGAAGAGGACATCCAGACCGGCAGAAGTCTTCATCCAAGCGGGGCAAGAAGAGGTCTTCCATCCATCAGAAAAGTACAAAAAAACAAACAAACACTAAATTAGCAAAAATAATAAAATATTACAATAATTTTAAACTAATTACACCTAATCTAAGCCCCCTACTAGCTATTAATATAGCTACAATATAACTAATAGTTACATTGTAGCTATTTTAGGATTTATATTTATTTTACAGGCAACTTTGTATTTATTTTAACTAGGTACAATAGCTATTAAATAGTTAATAACTATTTAATAACTACCTAGCTAAAATAAATACAAATTTACCTGTAAAATAAACCCTAACCTAAGTTACAATTACACCTAACACTACAGTGTCATTAAATTAACTAAATAAATTAATTCTATATAAAACTAAATACTTACCTGTAAAATAAACCCTAATATAGCTACAATATAACTAATAGTTACATTGTAGCTATTTTAGCATTTATATTTATTTTACAGGCAACTTTGTATTTATTTTAACTAGGTACAATAGCTATTAAATAGATATTTACTGTTTAATAGCTACCTAGTTATAATAATTACAAAATTACCTGTAAAATAAATCCAAACCTAAGTTACTATTAAACCTTACCTAACACTACACTATCATTAAATAAATTAACTACAAGTACCTACAATTAAATACAATGAAATAAACTAAACTAAAGTACAAAAACCCCCCACTAAATTACAAAAAATAAAAAAATATTACAAGAATTTTAAACTAATTACACCTAATCTAAGCCCCCTAATAAAATAACAAAGCCCCCCAAAATAAAAAAATGCCCTACCCTATACTAAATTACAAAAGTAATCAGCTCTATTACCTTACCAGCCCTTAAAAGGGCCTTTTGCGGGGGCATGCCCCAAAGAAAACAGCTCTTTTGCCTGTAAAAAAAACACAATACCCCCCCCCCCACATTACAACCCACCACCCACATACCCCTACTCTAACCCAAACCCCCCTTAAATAAACCTAACACTACCCCCCTGAAGATCTCTCTACCGTGTCTTCACCCAGCGGGCCGAAGTCTTCATCCGATCGGGCAGAAGAGGACATCCAGACCGGCAGAAGTCTTCATCCAAGCGGGGCAAGAAGAGGTCTTCCATCCATCAGAAGTCTTGATCCAGGCGGCATCTTCTCTGTTCATCCATCCGGAGCGGAGCGGCAGCATCCTGAAGACATCCCACGCAGAGCATCCTCTTCTTTCTTGATCCGACGACTAAGTGACTGTACCTTTAAGTGACGTCATCCAAGATGGCGTCCCTTGAATTCCGATTGGCTGATAGGATTCTATCAGCCAATCGGAATTAAGGTAGGAAAAATCTGATTGGCTGATTCAATCAGCCAATCAGATTCAAGTTCAATCCGATTGGCTGATCCAATCAGCCAATCAGATTGACCTCGCATTCTATTGGCTGATCGGAACAGCCAATAGAATGCGAGGTCAATCTGATTGGCTGATTCCATCAGCCAATCGGATTGAACTTGAATCTGATTGGCTGATTGAATCAGCCAATCAGATTTTTCCTACCTTAATTCCGATTGGCTGATAGAATCCTATCAGCCAATCGGAATTCAAGGGACGCCATCTTGGATGACGTCACTTAAAGGTACAGTCACTTAGTCGTCGGATCAAGAAAGAAGAGGATGCTCTGCGTGGGATGTCTTCAGGATGCTGCTGCTCCGCTCCGGATGGATGAACAGAGAAGATGCCGCCTGGATCAAGACTTCTGATGGATGGAAGACCTCTTCTTGCCCCGCTTGGATGAAGACTTCTGCCGGTCTGGATGTCCTCTTCTGCCCGATCGGATGAAGACTTCGGCCCGCTGGGTGAAGACACGGTAGGGAGATCTTCAGGGGGGTAGTGTTAGGTTTATTTAAGGGGGGTTTGGGTTAGAGTAGGGGTATGTGGGTGGTGGGTTGTAATGTGGGGGGGGGTATTGTGTTTTTTTTTACAGGCAAAAGAGCTGTTTTCTATGGGGCATGCCCCCGCAAAAGGCACTTTTAAGGGCTGGTAAGGTAATAGAGCTGATTACTTTTGTAATTTAGTATAGGGTAGGGCATTTTTTTATTTTGGGGGGCTTTGTTATTTTATTAGGGGGCTTAGATTAGGTGTAATTAGTTTAAAATTCTTGTAATATTTTTTTATTTTTTGTAATTTAGTGGGGAGGTTTTTGTACTTTAGTTTAGTTTATTTCATTGTATTTAATTGTAGGTACTTGTAGTTAATTTATTTAATGATAGTGTAGTGTTAGGTTTAATAGTAACTTAGGTTAGGATTTATTTTACAGGTAATTTTGTAATTATTTTAACTAGGTCGCTATTAAACAGTAAATATCTATTTAATAGCTATTGTACCTAGTTAAAATAAATACAAAGTTGCCTGTAAAATAAATATAAATGCTAAAATAGCTACAATGTAACTATTAGTTATATTGTAGCTATATTAGGGTTTATTTTACAGGTAAGTATTTAGTTTTATATAGGATTAATTTATTTAGTTAATTTAATGACAGTGTAGTGTTAGGTGTAATTGTAACTTAGGTTAGGGTTTATTTTACAGGTAAATTTGTATTTATTTTAGCTAGGTAGTTATTAAATAGTTATTAACTATTTAATAGCTATTGTACCTAGTTAAAATAAATACAAAGTTGCCTGTAAAATAAATATAAATCCTAAAATAGCTACAATGTAACTATTAGTTATATTGTAGCTATATTAATAGCTAGTAGGGGGCTTAGATTAGGTGTAATTAGTTTAAAATTATTGTAATATTTTATTATTTTTGCTAATTTAGTGTTTGTTTTTTTTTGTACTTTTCTGATGGATGGAAGACCTCTTCTTGCCCCGCTTGGATGAAGACTTCTGCCGGTCTGGATGTCCTCTTCTGCCCCATCGGATGAAGACTTCGGCCCGGCTGGGTGAACACGACTCAAGGTAGGGAGATCTTCAGGGGGGTAGTGTTAGGTTTATTTAAGGGGGGTTTGGGTTAGAGTAGGGGTATGTGGGTGGTGGGTTGTAATGTGGGGGGGGTTGTGTTTTTTTTTTACAGGCAAAAGAGCTGTTTTCTTTGGGGCATGCCCCGCAAAGGGCCCTGTTCAGGGCTGGTAAGGTAATAGAGCTGTTAACTTTTGTAATTTAGTATAGGTTAGGGCATTTTTTTTATTTTGGGGGGCTTTGTTATTTTATTAGGGGGCTTAGATTAGGTGTAATTAGTTTAAAATTCTTGTAATATTTTTTTATTTTTTGTAATTTAGTGTTTGTTTTTTTTTGTAATTTAGTGGGGGGTTTTTGTACTTTAGTTTATTTAATTGTAGATAATTGTAGGTACTTGTAGTTAATTTATTTAATGATAGTGTAGTGTTAGGTTTAATTGTAACTTAGGTTAGGATTTATTTTACAGGTAATTTTGTAATTATTTTAACTAGGTAGCTATTAATTAGTCAATAACTATTTAATAGCTTTTGTACCTAGTTAAAATAAATACAAAGTTGCCTGTAAAATAAATATAAATGCTAAAATAGCTACAATGTAACTATTAGTTTTATTGCAGCTATATTAGGGTTTATTTTACAGGTAAGTATTTTGTTTTAAATATGATTCATTTATTTAGTTAATTTAATGATAGTGTAGTGTTAGGTGTAATTGTAACTTAGGTTAGGATTTATTTTACAGGTAAATGTGTATTTATTTTAGCTAGGTAGTTATTAAATAGTTATTAACTATTTAATAACTATTGTACCTAGTTAAAATAAATACAAAGTTGCCTGTAAAATAAATATAAATGCTAAAATAGCTACAATGTAACTATTAGTTATATTGCAGCTATCTTAGGGTTTATTTTACAGGTAAGTGTTTAGTTTTAAATAGGATTCATTTATTTAACTATAGTAAATTTATTTCGTTTTATTTAAATTATATTTAAGTTAGGGGGTGTTAGTGTTAGGGTTAGACTTAGGTTTAGGGGTTAATAACCTTATTATAGTAGCGGCGACGTTGGGGGCGGGAGATTAGGGGTTAATAATTGTAGGTAGGTGGCGGCGATGTTAGGGAGGGCAGATTAGGGGTTAATAAAATTATAGTGTTTGCGAGGCGGGAGTGCGGCGGTTTAGGGGTTAATACATTTATTATAGTGGCGGCGATTTGCGGTCGGCAGATTAGGGGTTAATACTTGTAGTTAGATTGTGGCGACGTTGGGGGGAGGCAGATTAGGGGTTAATAACTATAATGTAGGGGTCGGCGGTGTTAGGGACACCAGATTAGGGGTTAATAGCTATAATGTAGGCGGCGGCGATATCGGGTCGGCAGACTAGGGGTTAATACTTGTAGTTAGATTGCGGCGACGTTGGGGGGGCAGATTAGGGGTTAATAACTATAATGTAGGGGTCGGCAGTGTTAGGGACAGCAGATTAGGGGTTAATAGCTATAATGTAGGCGGCGGCGATATCGGGTCGGCAGATTAGGGGTTAATACTTGTAGTTAGATTGCGGCGACGTTGGGGGGGGCAGATTAGGGGTTAATAACTATAATGTAGGGGTCGGCGGTGTTAGGGACAGCAGATTAGGGGTTAATAGCTATAATGTAGGCGGCGGCGATATCGGGTCGGCAGATTAGGGGTTAATAATTGTAGTTAGATTGCGGCGACGTTGGGGGGGGGCAGATTAGGGGTTAATAACTATAATGTAGGGGTCGGCGGTGTTAGGGACAGCAGATTAGGGGTTAATAGCTATAATGTAGGTTGCGGCGATATTTGATCGGCAGATTAGGGGTTAAATAATGTTATTATAGGGTTTGCGATGTGGGGGGGGGCCTCGGTTTAGTGGTTCATAGGTAGTTTATGGGTGTTAGTGACTTAGTGTACTAAAAAATACCGAATTTCGGAACCGAATAGAACCGAATTCAGCCGAAACCGAATAAATCCGAAACGAATTTATTCGGATCCGAATAAATCCGAAACGAATTTATTCAAATTTTGCTGAATCCGATTCGATCCGAAACGAAATTCGAAAAGTCCGAATCGATCCGAACCGAAAACGAACCAAATTTTTTAGCCGTGCACATGTCTACTGATTAACATGGGTGTTTTTTGGTGATTGTAGATGTGTCACAGATTTGGGGGGTCAAAGTTAGAAAAAGTGTGGTTTTTTTCAGTTTTTTCATCATATTATATATTTTTTTTATAGTAAATTATATAATATGATGAAAATAATGGTATGAGGGGTTAAGTGGATTTTCGGGAAATTTTTAAAGGAGAATCCAAATACCAATTTTCACGTCTGCAACATCTTCGGGACGTAATTTTCAAAAATCCTTCCTTAGTGGGTGCCTATATTATAAAAACACAGTACCTTCTAAATTGATGAGTCAGTTAGGACTTCTTCTTTTATATATATAGATATATATTTAAAAATAAAATGAAAATGTTCTACTTTGTGAGGAACATTGGAATGTAACATATTTACAGTAAATGCACTGTAAAAACACATTTTAAAATATTAGAATTTAATAAAAAGGATTTTCTTGTTTTAAGGTATTTGAGTTGAAAGGTCTTCACATAGTGTTCGTGTGTTTGTGTATGTATATATACTGTATATATATATTTATATTTCATATGAAAAGTGCACAATAATATTTTTATTTTAAACATCATACTAAACAAATAAGTTAACCATTCACACAAAAATAAGCAGGGAAATTTTGGCTAGATTTAGAGTTTTGTCGGTAAAAACCCGCGTAGCCAACGCTGCTTTTTTTTCCAACGCACCCTTAAGACAACGCTGGTATTTAGAGTTGTCTGAGTGGCTGCGTTAGGCTCAGAAAAGGGAGCGTTGAGCATAATTTAGCTCCACTTCATCCCTCAATACCAGCGTTGCCTACGGTATATGGCATATTTATGATTTTTCATCTTTTCATCTACTTAACTGCAAAGGGCTTCAATGCACTTATATATATATATATATATATATATATATATATATATATATATATATATATATGTGTGTGTGTGTGTCTATATATGTGTAGATATGTATTTATGTGTTTATATTTGTATATATGTCTGTAAATACATAAATACACATATAGATACATAAATACACATATAAATAATCTGTACGCACACATATATATATATTTATTAAACGTGCAACACTAAAAAATAGGGTTTTTTTTCGTTTTCATTAGTTAAAAATAAAATTTGTTTCAGCAAATTAGTTATGTTTTGTTAAATCATTTTTTCGGATACGTTCTTTTTCTCGGATCCATTCATTATTCATATGCATTATTCTATTCTGAAGCTTAGAATAGAATAATGCATAAGAATAAATAATAGATCCGAAAAAAACAAAAGGATCAGAAAAAACGATTTAACAAAACATAACTAATATGCCTGTGATTGCCGAAACAAAATTATTTAAAACCGCCGCAGCCACCCACATCGCCGACACTAAATAAAGCTATTAACCCATAAGCCGCCATCCCCCTACATAGTCAACACTAACTAAACCTATTAACCACTAAATCGCCCCTACATCGCCAACACTACCTTAACCTATTAACCCCTAAACCACAGTTCCCCGACATCGCCAACATTAACTAAAACACTAACTAAACTTATTAACCCCTAATCCGCCGGCCCCCACATCTCAACAACCTAAATTAAACTATATTAACCGCTAAACCTAAAACCCCCTTACTTTAACATAATTAAAATAGACATAAATTAAAGTTACAATTATTAACTAATTACCTATTTAAAAATTAATACAAACTTACCTGTGAAATAAAAATAAAACCTTAGCTAGCTACAATATAACTATTTACTAACTACCTAGCTAAAATAAATACAAACTTACCTGTGAAATAAAAATAAAACCTAAGCTTACACTAATAAAACTTAATATTACTAAAAATAAAACTACAATTACAAAAAATAATAAACACTAAATTACAAAAAATAACAAACGAAATTATCCAAAAAAATTTAAATTATTCCTATTCTAATACCCCGTTTTAAAAAAAAGAACCCACCCCAAAATAAAAAAACCCTAATCTATAATAAACTAACAAGGACCCTTAAAAGGGCCTTTTGTAGGGCATTGCCCTAAAGTTAACAGCTCTTTTGCAAAAAAATAAAAACAAACACCCCCACATTACAAATTCCCAGCTTTTTTGGCCCATTAAAAATAAAAAATGCCTAATCTAAAAAAAACACCCCAAAAATAAAAAAATCCCATTACAAAAAAATAACAAACGAAATTATACAAAATAATAAAAAATATTACTATTCTAATACCCCGTTTAAAAAAATAAAATAAAAAAAAAAAAAAAAAAAAATAAAAAATCTATAATAAAATACCAATGGCCCTTAAAAGGGCCTTTTGTAGGGCATTGCTCTAAAGTTAACAGCTTTTTTGCTAAAAAAAATACAACAAACACCCACAAAATAAAAAAACCTAACTAAAAAAAACCTAATCTATCGATTGCCCTGAAAAAGGGCATTTTTATGGGCATTGCCCTTAAAAGGGCATTCAGCTCTTTTACTGCCCTTAAAAGGGAATTCAGCTCTTTTTCGGCCATAAAAATAAAAAAAGCCCTAATCTAAAAAAAAAAACACCCCAAAAAAACCCAAAAAACTAACACAACCCCAAAATCGGTACTCACAGTTGCTGAAGTTCAACGAACGATCTTCATCCCAGCAGAAAAGCATCTTCATTCAGACGGCTCCTTCTTCATCCATCGCGGGACCGGCATCTTCTTCATCCCTGCGGAGGCGGAGTGGTCGATGTGTGGAGACGGAGGTCCAGGCGGAGGTCCAGGCGGAGGTCCAGGTAGAGGTTTATCGGTCCTACGTGGAGGTCCTCCTCATGCGATCGTCCTCCGCACACCGAGGATTCAATGCAAGGTACCCCTTTTATATTGGGGTACCATTGCATTCCTATTGGCTGAAAAAATAAAATCAGCCAATAGGAATTAGAGCTGCTTAAATCCTATTGGCTGATTTGAACAGCCAATAGAATTTAAGCAGCTCTCATTCCTATTGCCTGATTCAAATATATTGGCTGTTTAAGCAAAATTTGGGCCGAAACAAAACGCACATGTTTAATATATATATATGAGGCATGTATATGTATGTATCTCAAGACCTCATATTTATTAATAGTTTTAATTAGATGGTGTTATTATGAGTATAACTGTACTTTGTAATGTATTTGTGATGTGTTTTGTGACACTTTATTATTCCGCAAAACAGTTAACCACAGCTCTGAGAACACGCTAACCCGATGAGCATAAACTTTAATTGCGTTCAAGCGATCATGTTTATTTTCAACTTGCAATAGCAGCACAATTTAACCTGCGCACAAACGATCACGAAAACCCGTTTTAACCTGTGTGTAAATGTTTGTCTTCCTCTCGTAATCTGGCCCATTATTATTGTCTTTCTATGGCATTCCAATCCATTAGAAGTGCAGCATAGTAAATTCTTTACATTTATAAAGTTATATTAAACCATCGGAGCTCCATATGTAATTAAACTGGAATGTCTGAATTCCTAAAAACAGAATGTATAAACTTGCAAAAAATTATCAGAAACATGCTTTTCTCAGGCTTTCTTTTTTTTACCTGAGGAAAATGTGATAATTTCTTTATAAAACATTTGTTTTATTCAAATTTGAAATGAGAATACACAAGAGCATAAACTAAAAATCTAAATGGATTTTAAAATATGGTAAGGCTGTTTATCTAGATAAATTGTAAAGTGCAAAAAAAAAAAAAGTTTTCATAAATTGCCTTGAATTTATAAACCCTGTAAAAACCAGTTCAAAAACTTCTTCAAGCAGAAGAAAGATACCCTTGATATATCCTGCCATTAATTAGAAATACTATATTGTGATTGGTAATATGTATAATATTTATATGTTTATTATACTTTTGATAAAAATATATAAACGTGTAATAAATAAAGGATCTTTATTACATTATTTTACAAACGTTTTGGGTGTTATAGACAAGAATGCAAATGGCGCCATTCATATTGCCAATGTGATCCTTTCTATATACAGTATAATATCTTTTTAAATGCCGTCTTAATGTCTCTGTTTCTCAGACTATATATGATTGGGTTCATCATAGGAGTTAATACTGTATATAACATGGAAACTAAAGAGTCCACATCTGAAGAGTAGGTTGCAGTTGGTCGGATATACATGAAGATAAGCGGTAGGAAAAACAAATTTACCACCACAAAATGAGATGCACAAGTGGAAAATGTTTTCTTGCGTCCTTCATGGGAACTTATTTTAAGAATAGTGGATATGATTTTAATATATGACATCACAACTAGACTGAAACTTATAACAAGTACAGTAGCACTAAAAGATGAGCCAACGGCTACATTTAAGGAAGTATCAACACATGCCAGCTGGAGCAATGGTGGATGATCACAGTAATAATGATTAATTACATTAGGGCCACAAAAAGGTAACTTCAAAGCTAAAATTAATACAGTAACTGGAGCAGCAAATCCTCCAATCCATGCAGCACTAGACAGAAGGACATAAAGCTTTTTGGTCATTATGGTGTGATAATGAAGGGGAACGCAGATCGCTATATATCGGTCAAACGCCATAACTGGCAATAAAAGACACTCAGCAGCAGCTAAAGAAATAAAGAAATACATTTGTAGGAAACAACCACTGTAGGAAATAGTGTCCAATTTCATTGAGAACTTGGCCAACATCTTTGGAACAGTAACCGTCGTGTAACAAAGATCTATAAAGGATAGATTGCTGACTAGGAAGTACATGGGAGTTTGAAGATGCTGGTCCAGAAGGACAAGGATAATTATGATGGCATTACCTGTGATTGTGATTAAATAAATAATAATAAAGATACAAAAGAGCAAAATGGGGAATTTTTGAAGACTTGGGAATCCAAAAATAATAAATTCTGTGACAAAATGTGTTGAATGATTGGTATCTTCAAATACAACATTATGTTCTTCATTATCCTAATAGAAAAATAAAAACATTGTTATTTGTCAGGCAAACAGTTTGTCTTGAGCAACAGTGCTTCACATGATTATCTATTTAGAAATAACATTTAGAATTGGGGAAATATTAGTCTAATACTCTGCATGAGCATCCTGACAAACACAGTGGAACAACTTGTATTCATAATTATAATGTATCATTATTTTAATGTGCAAATTCAGAGCTAGTATTTGCTCCCCTAGAGCTAATGACTTAGTATAGAAAAAATGTATTAGATTAGAAAAAAATGTGGCAACAGGTATGGAATGATCTATTTAGTGCAACCAACAAAACAACAGAAAGTCCTAAACAGATTATATGACTATAATTTACTTTAAAAATTTCAATTACAGCAAAAATGGTAAAGACTAGTGTTGGACAGTATTTTATCATCATTGTAGTATGTGGTATTTTTGTTCATAGTACTTTTAAATAACTAAACACCTTCAAGAAATATTCCCTTTACTATTTATTTTAATGCTGGTCTTTGAAGTAAACATTTTTAAATAGGTCTGTATGCTTTAAACAAGTTTGTAGAACATGCAGTCTATTTATGTTCCAAGACATCTGTATTATTATAATCTTGCCCAGTTTGATCCATAGATTATTGTACGTTTCTCTATGTGATTTTCCTGCAAGTGCTGGGATTTATGTACTTAGATGGATAAAACAAAAACCAACAAACCCATAAAGTTTATGGTATACTGTATATATGTACTGATTCTATTTAGTTTCAATTACATGTATAATAAAACTAAAACTTTTTTAATATAAAAACATTTTCCTGAAATTTTGTCAGATTGTTCAATGTTAAAACCTGTTTTTCACAAGCTTGTGGCTTAGAATGTATAAGTGATATTTCTGTGCACCTTTATTAACTGTAAATGCTGAAATTGTGGAGTTAATTGGTTGAGTAATTTTGAATTTTTTTTACACACACATAGAAATTCAATAGCTAAATACTTACATTAATGATAGAGTTTAAGTTCCCAATCAGATGGTACACAGCACAATGTGAATGGAATAAATGTGACCATCGGGGAGTGGTCTACAATGTTAGACAAAGTATTTGGGCTATTGTGCTAGCAAGAATTTCAAAACAGTGAAAGCTGCATGAAATCAGAAAATTAAACATCTTCTCCAATCCACATACATCCCTAGTAGTTCTAGAAATTGGTTCCAAGTTGTCCTTAAGCAGGTCATACAAAGCAATGCTACTTGGATAGGTCAGCCTATACCATTCCACACACTCAACCCGTGAAGCAGAACCATTTATTCTAGTGTTCATAAGGCTCTGGGTCTTTTTAGCCTATTAGTTTCCTGGAAGGGTTCTGCCCGAGCGTGGATCCCATTTTGTGGCCATATACCTCTCATACCTGTGTACTCTCAATAACCTTTCCCCTCTTATCCTTCTTTGCCTCTGCAACTGCACTGGATGGCCCTGATCCACGCTTCACCATTTCCATTCCATCAACTTTCTCAGCTGCAGTACCAGCCCCAGGCATTCCCCTTCTCACTTGGCTACTTGAAAACTCTACAACACCCACTGGTTGTACCATTTTTCCGTCTCTCATTTGATCAGACTCTGGTCCTCACACAAAATGAGACCATTTTGTTCTACTTTCTATTTTGCAATGATCAAGCTTATCTAGACCCATCATGACATTGACTGATTCAACAGTCATTTTTGTTTTGTATTTCTTCCACAGTTCAAGTAGGACCAGAAACTGATGTGCAATTAACTCATTCAATACTGAAATATTTAGGTGTTTGTTAAAAAACACAGTTTAGTTAGAACATATTTAAATTTTTTTAGATTTTTTAATTTTTAGGATTTAGCAGTAGCTTATAAAGACATTTCATGCATTTTTCAATGTGTAAATTGGATGTAAATAATCGTTGCCTTTGATTATTTCTCAAGTATGAAGTTTTAGAATACATTTAGATTTTTCATAAAGTATATAAAAAACAAGATTTTAAGGGGGGCTTGACCACCGCTTGCCTTCAACCCTTAAAATATCTTCAACACTTCCACACTCCTTACTTCTTTCAATCCTTTCCCTAATCCCCTAACCCCTTCTTTCCCTTTACATGTCAATGACCACACTTAGGTTTATTTGCCTGCAAGGTTTGTTGTTTCATGTTTTATAGTTTAATTCAAACAGTTAATGGCAAGGTAGAAGATAATATGGACCATTGAATGGGACACAATGTGTTTAAATCCTAACGGAACCTTAGTTCATGAAAAGACTAAGTCCCTAGCAGCCAAATCAAAATTACCATACATGACATTGCTTTAATATTTGTTTTTTGCTTACTTTTTATGTGTTATACTATATTGCTATTGTATCATATTACATGTATGGAAAATAAGAAAAAAATCGAGATGGTCAAATGACATTACTATGTTTGATATGTATGTTGAGAAATCTCAATAAATAACTACGTTTAACAAAACAAAACAAACAAAAAAAACAAGATTTTAAGTGTATGCATTTTTTTCTTCATCAGTGACTTAAAGGGACATTAACCTCTTAATGACCACAGCACTTTTCCATTTTCTGTCCGTTTGGGACCAAGGCTATTTTTACATTTTTGCGGTGTTTGTGTTTAGCTGTAATTTCCCTCTTACTCATTTACTGTACCCACACATATTATATACCGTTTTTCTCTCCATTAAATAGACTTTCTAAAGATACCATTATTTTCATCATATCTTATAATTTACTATAATTTTTTTTTTATAAAATATGAGGAAAAAATGAAAAAAACCACACTTTTTCTAACTTTGACCCCCAAAATCTGTTACACATCTACAACCACCAAAAAACACCCATGCTAAATAGTTTCTCAATTTTGTCCTGAGTTTAGAAATACCCAATGTTTACATGTTGTTTGCTTTTTTTGCAAGTTATAGGGCAATAAATACAAGTAGCACTTTGATATTTCCAATTTTTGTTTTTTCAAAATTAGCGCTAGTTAAGTTGTAACACTGATATCTGTTAGGAATCCCTGACATGTATATATATATTTTTTTAGAAGACATCCCAAAGTATTGATCTAGGCCAATTTTGGTATATTTCATGCCACCATTTCACCGCCAAATGCGATCAAATAAAAAAATTGTTCACTTTTTCACAAATTTTATACAAACTTTAGGTTTCTCACTGAAATTATTTACAAACAACTTGTGCAATTATGGCACACATGGTGGTAAATGCTTCTCTGGGATCCCCTTTGTTCAGAAATAGCAGACATATATGGCTTTGGCGTGGCTTTTTGGTAATTAGAAGGCTACTAAATGCCACTGCGCACCACACGTGTATTATGCCCAGCAGTTAAGGGGTTAATTAGGGAGCATGTAGGGAGCCTGTAGGGTTAATTTTAGCTTTAGTGTAGTGTAGTAGACAACCTCAAGTATTGATCTAGGCCCATTTTGGTATATTTCATGCCACCATTTCACCGCCAAATGCGATCAAATTAAAAAAAACGTAAAATGTTTCACAATTTTAGGTTTCTTACTGAAATTATTTACAAACAGCTTGTGCAATTATGGCACAGAAGGTTGCAACTGCTTCCCTAGGATCCCCTTTGTTCAGAAATAGCAGACATATATGGCTTTGGCGTTGTTTTTTGGTAATTAGAAGGCCGCTAAATTCCAATGCGCACCACACGTGTATTATGCCCAGCAGTGAAAGGGTTAATTAGGGAGCTTTTAGGGAGCTTGAAGGATTAATTTTAGCTTTAGTGTAGTGTAGTAGACAACCCAAAGTATTGATCTAGGCCAATTTTGGTATACTTCATGCCACCATTTCACCACAAAATGCGATCACATAAAAAAGATTGTTCACTTTTTCACAAACTTTAGGTTTCTCACTGAAATTATTTACAAACAGCTTGTGCAATTATGGCACATATTGTTGTAAATTCTTCTCTGGGATCCCCTTTGTTCAGAAATAGCAGACATATATGGCTTTGGCGCTGCTTTTTGGTAATTAGAAGGCCGCTAAATGCCGCTGCGCATCACACGTGTATTATGGCTAGCAGTGAACTAGCAGTGAAGGGGTTAATTAGGTAGCTTGTAGGGAGCTTGCAAGGTTAATTTTAGCTTTAGTGTAGAGATCAGCCTCCCACCTGGCTCTTTCTGCATCGGAGGGGTAAGAAAGGTTATTGCAATAACCGGAATCGCTTCCACCGCTTTCCAAGACCGACGACGTGCAGGGTCTTTTTTTATTTCGTGATTTAGATAGAGCATGCAATTTTAAGCAGCTTTCTAATTTACTCCTATTATCATTTTTTTCTTCGTTCTTTTGCTATATTTATTTAAAAAGAAGAAATATAACGCTTAGGAGCTGGTGGATTTTAGGTTCAGGACCCTGGATAGCACTTACTTATTGGTGACTACATTCAGCCAACCAATAAGCAAGCATAACCCAGGTTCTGAACTAAAATGGGCCAGCTCCTAAGCTTTACATTCCTGCTTTTTAAATAAAGATAGCAAGAGAACGGAAAAAAATGATAACAGGAGTAAATTAGAAACTTGCTTAAAATTGCATGCTCTATCTAAATCATTAAAGAAAAATTTTGGATTTAGTGTCCCTTTAAACTCAAAAATATTCCATCATTCCATCAAATATTTTTGCATTAAAAAAAAACAAACAAGTAAAATCTGTTAAAATTAGAAGTAAAATGTAGTGAGCGAGTGTTTTTATGCTGTGAATTAGCAGTCGGGGTTGATTCCCACAAGAATTTTTTTTTTTTTATCAAATCACAGAAATATCCTCTGTAACAGAGCTAGCTGAACACATTGGATGAGCCAAAGAAAAGTGGCATTTATGTGTAGCCACCAATCAGCAGCTAGCTTCAATAGTGCATTGTTGTTAAACTACCTAGGTATGGTTTTCAACAAAGGATATCAAGAGAACGACACATTGATGCAAGTTTAATTTTTACTTTACGTTAGCCTTAATTACATAAGATTGCAAGCACAAAGTGTGCTATACTTATTCTATTCTACTGTAAAAATAAATATCTTAGCTATTTTTGGACATTAAGTCAAAATGAAACTTTCTGGGTTCATTAAGAGAGTACAGAACAAAAAAATGGTAGCTGTGTTTCTAACAAAGAAAAGCTCAAGACACATTCACGCTCCCGAGTCTACCTCAGGATTGTCTCAGGGAAATGAGCTAAGTTTCAACCAAGGAGACCAATAGAAAGTACACCCTATCTGAATCATGAACGTTTCATTTCCTGTCCCTTTAACTCTTTTTGTGTGCATTTCCTGTTCATTATAGTTCCTTGTCTTTTCTCAGAGCTATCTACATAAATCCATAATCTCTTTTGGTAATGCAGCTTTATCACACCTAAAAGCACCAGAGCTACAATAAAACCATCCAATACTGGTCGCAGCTACCCATTCCACAGAATATCTTTGCCTTTAAAAAGTCACAGTCTAGTCAAAATTAAACTTTTATGATTCAGATAGGGCACACAATTTTAAACAATTTTCCAAATAACTTTTATCATACAATTTGCATTTTATTCTTAGTATTCTTTGTTGAAAGCTAAACCTAAGTAGGCTCATATGCTAATGTCTAAGCCCCTTAAAGGCCACCTCTTATCTCAGTGCATATTGACAGTTTTTCACAGCTAGACAGTGCTAGTTCCTGTGTGCCCTATAGATAAAAGTGTGCTCACTGATTGAAAAAAATGTGAGTCTGTCAAAAGAACTGAAATAAAAGGGCAGTCTACAGAAGCTTAGATACAAGGTGATCACAGAGGTAAAAAGTATATTAATATAACTGTGTTGGTTATGCAAAACTGGGGAAATGGGAAGTAAAGGGATTATCACTCTTTTTAAAAAATAAAAATTTGGGAGTAGTCCATCCCTTTAACAATTTAACCACAGTATATACTAAATCCAATGTTCATAAAGCTATATACTTATGCTAGTTTGTGGCAAATAATCTTGCTAAATAATTGCTTAAAGTAGATGTATGAAGAATTAAGTATTTTGTTTCTAAAAAAAATTGTTCATTGATCATGGGAATATTGAAATAAATTTCAAAGCACAATTTTCATTTTAGACATTTTAAGACATAAAGACTGCAAAAGTACTTATAGCAACTAATAAAATATAAGAATAATCAGATTAGGTCTGCAATTATCCAACAATTAGAAAGGCACTGATGATAGATAGATAGATAGATAGATAGATAGATAGATAGATAGATAGATAGATAGATAGATAGATAGATAGATAGATGATAGATAGATAGATATAGATAGATAGATAGATAGATAGATAGATAGATAGATAGATAGATAGATAGATAGATAGATAGATAGATAGATAGATAGATAGATAGATAGATATACTGTAGATAGATGATAGATAGACAGACAGACAGACAGACAGACAGATAGATAGATAGATAGATAGATAGATAGATAGATAGATAGATAGATAGATAGAGATAGATAGATAGATAGATAGATAGATAGATAGATAGATAGATAGATAGATATAGATAGATAGATAGATAGATAGATAGATATAGATAGATAGCTAGATAGATATACTGTAGATAGATGATAGATAGACAGACAGATAGATGATAGATAGATAGATGATAGATAAATATAGATAGATAGATAGATAGACAGATAGATGACAGATATAGATAGATGATAGACAGAAAGACAGACAGACAGATAGATGATAGATAGATCGATAGACAGATAGATGATAGATAGATAGATAGATAGATAGATAGATAGATGATAGATAGATAGATAGATAGATAGATAGATAGATAGACAGACAGACAGATAGATGACAGATATAGATAGATGATAGACAGAAAGACAGACAGAAAGATAGATAGATGATAGATAGATCGATAGACAGACAGATAGATGATAGATGATACATAGATAAATAGATGATATAACATTAATAATTCTTTATATATATATATATATATATATATATATATATATATATATATATATATATATATATATATATATACTGATATATATATACTGATATATATATACTGATATATATATATATATATACTAATATATATATATACTGATATAGTTTTATATATATATATATATATATATATATATATATATATATATATATATATATATATATATATATATATATATATATGAAACTGCAGTATTTTAACATATTAAAAAAAAGTATAATACAAACTGTATAATTGATTTAGAAATAAATAAACCAGTATATCAGCCTTGTTTTTGCACTAGTACATAATGACTGATAGTGACGGTACTCACTGTATGCCTGAGGAAGATGCATCTCTGTAACTGTGACAAAACATTGTTTATTCAGGGCAGAAACATGCATTAAATATATACCTATAGAGAATGTATTATAATGTTCATAGAAGTTAAAATGTGACAAGAAAAATACAACTTTCATCCGCTGGTAAGCATTAGTGAGTAGTGAGTATTTTATAATACATGAGTAGAGAGATCCTCATTCCCTACAAATATGAAGGGAATTGAATGATAAAAGCTATCACTGAAATCCTCAGCTAATTATTTAGTGCAGAACTCACCTTTTGCAGCAATCCCATGTCAGATAATATTTCAGTTAGATAAACTATTTAATGCTGATAACATTTGTACTGAACTGCTTGCTGCAGCCTAGTTCTACCTCTTTTAAAAGAGAGAAGGGTATTAAATAATTTCCCCCCACTTCCCAAGAGAATGATTAAAAATGCTGATACATTTGGACATCTGAGCCATACTTAATGGGATAATTATCAATCAGCTATGAAAATGTACACAAACAATATAATGTTATGCACCTTTGGGGTCTAAAATTCCACAAATAAAATAACTTAATTTAATGGGACTTGCTAAAAAAAAAAAAAAAGAAAAAAAATGGACTTAAGTGCATTTGAGTTTTGATTAGAAGCATTTTTGAAATATACTTTATAGCAAAAGCTACACTTATGTATGACTGGTGTACTGGGGTTTACACAGCTGTTGAGCGATCTGATATACGGCGTAGTTTTTGGCGCAAGTGAGGGAACCCGCACCGCCCGTAGTTTCACCTCGCACATCGTGGTATTACATATACCCCACTGGCAGTTGCTAAAGTGCCGTAAGTCGGACAAACTAGCGATGTCCAGAAATGAGCTTAACTACAAACTAAACTAAAATATTAAATCTCCCGTAACTGTCTAACACGCCTCCTAAAAATAAGCCCGACAAGTATAAACCTATATCCGCAATCCCCCCTCTTACTCCTAATAATAAATGTATTAACCCCTAGACCGACAACCCCCCACAACGCAATAAGCCTAATTATTAACCCCTAAACCGCCATAGCCCACACCACAATAAACCTATCCTAGTATTATCCGCTAAACCGCCGCTTCCGGAGCCCACCGCCACCTACATTATATGTAATAACCCCTAAACCACCGCTCCCGGATCCCGACGCACCTAAATAAAGTGTTTAAACCCTAAACCTCCACTCCAGGACCCCGCCGCCACCTACATTAAATTTATTAACCCCTAAACCTCCACTCCCGGACCCCGCCGCACCTAAATAAAGTGTTTAACCCCTAAACCGCCGCTCCCGGACCCCGCTGCCACCTACATTAAATTTATTAACCCCTAATCTGACCCCCCTACACCGCCGCCACCTACATTAAATATTTTAACCCCTAATTTGACCCCCCTACACCGCCGCCACCTACATTAAATACCTAAGTCTAACCCTAACACCCCCCTAACTCAATTTTTATTTAAATAAATATAAATAATATTAATATTATTAACTAAATTATTCCTATTTAAAACTAAATACTTACCTATAAAATAAACCCTAAGATAGTTACAATATAATTAATAATTACATTGTAGCTATTTTAGGATTTATATTTATTTTACAGGCAACTTTGTATTTATTTTAACTAGGTACAATAGCTATTAAATAGTTAATAACTATTTAATAGCTACCTAGTTAAAATAATTACAAAATTACCTGTAAAATAAATCCTAACCTAAGTTACAAATACACCTAACACTACACTATCAATAAATTAATTAATTTAATAAATTAACTCCAATTATCTAAAATAAAATACAATTAAATAAACTAAATTATATTACAAAAATTACAAAAAATAAAAAAATATTACAAGAAGTTTAATCTAATTACACCTAATCTAAGCCCCCTAATAAAATAAAAAAGCCCCCCAAAATAATAAAATGCCCTACCCTATACTAAATTACAAAAAGCCCTTAAAAGGGCCTTTTGTGGGGCATTGCCCCAAAGTAATCAGCTCTTTTACCTGTAAAAAAAAGAACAATCCCCCCCAACATTACAACCCACCACCCACACACCCCTACTCTATAACCCACCCGATACCCCCTTAAAAAAACCTAACACTACCCCATTGAAGATCACCCTACCTTGAGCCATCTTCACCCAGATGGGCACCAGTGGTCATCCGAGGGGCAGAAGAGGACATCCGGACCAGCAGAAGTCTTCATCCTATCCGGGCAGAAGAGGACATCCGGACCGGCAGACATCTTCATCCAAGCGGCATCTTCTATCTTCATCCATCCGACGAGGAACAGCTCCATCTTGAAGACCTCCGGTGCGGAACATCCTTCTAGGCCGACAACTACCCGACGAATGGCTGGTCCTTTAAATTACGTCATCCAAGATGACGTCCCTTGAATTCCGATTGGCTGATAGGATTCTATCAGCCAATTGGAATTAAGGTAGGAAAAATCTGATTGGTTGATTTAATCAGCCAATCGGATTGAATTTCAATCCGATTGGCTGATAGGATCAGCCAATAGAATTGACCTCACATTCTATTGGCTGATCCAATCTTGGTTGACGTCATTTAAAGGACCAGCCATTCGTCGGGTAGTCGTTGGCCTAGAAGGATGTTCCGCGCCGGAGGTCTTCAAGATGGAGCCGTTCCTCGTTGGATGGATGAAGATAGAAGATGCCGCTTGGATGAAGATTTCTGCCGGTCCAGATGTCCTCTTCTGCCCGGATAGGATGAAGACTTCTGCCGGTCCGGATGTCCTCTTCTGCCCCATCGGATGACCACTGGTGCCGGGCTGGGTGAAGACGGCTCAAGGTAGGGTGATCTTCAATGGGGTAGTGTTAGGTTTTTTTAATGGGGGATCAGGTGGGTTTTAGAGTAGGGGTGTGTGGGTGGTGGGTTTTAATATTGGGGGGAAGTATTGTACTTTTTTTTACAGGTAAAAGAGCTGATTACTTTGGGGCAATGCCCCGCAAAAGGCCTTTTTAAGGGCTATTTGAAATTTAGTATAGGGTAGGGCATTTTATTATTTTGGGGGGCTTTTTTATTTTATTAGGGGGCTTAGATTAGGTATAATTAGATTAAACTTCTTGTAATATTTTTTTATTTTTTTGTAATTTAGTGTTTGTTTTTTTTGTAATATAGTTTAGTTTATTTAATTGTATTTTATTTTAGATAATTGTAGTTAATTTATTTAATTAATTTATTTATAGTGTAGTGTTAGGTGTACAGGGAGTGCAGAATTATTAGGCAAATGAGTATTTTGACCACATCATCCTCTTTATGCATGTTGTCTTACTCCAAGCTGTATAGGCTCGAAAGCCTACTACCAATTAAGCATATTAGGTGATGTGCATCTCTGTAATGAGAAGGGGTGTGGTCTAATGACATCAACACCCTATATCAGGTGTGCATAATTATTAGGCAATTTCCTTTCCTTTTGCAAAATGGGTCAAAAGAAGGATTTGACAGGCTCAGAAAAGTAAAAAATAGTGAGATATCTTGCAGAGGGATGCAGCACTCTTAAAATTGCAAAGCTTCTGAAGCGTGATCATCGAACAATCAAGCGTTTCATTCAAAATAGTCAACAGGGTCACAAGAAGCGTGTGGAAAAACCAAGGCGCAAAATAACTGCCCATGAACTGAGAAAAGTCAAGCGTGCAGCTGCCAAGATGCCACTTGCCACCAGTTTGGCCATATTTCAGAGCTGCAACATCACTGGAGTGCCCAAAAGCACATGGTGTGCAATACTCAGAGACATGGCCAAGGTAAGAAAGGCTGAAAGACGACCACCACTGAACAAGACACACAAGCTGAAACGTCAAGACTGGGCCAAGAAATATCTCAAGACTGATTTTTCTAAGGTTTTATGGACTGATGAAATGAGAGTGAGTCTTGATGGGCCAGATGGATGGGCCTGTGGCTGGATTGGTAAAGGGCAGAGAGCTCCAGTCCGACTCAGACGCCAGCAAGGTGGAGGTGGAGTACTGGTTTGGGCTGGTATCATCAAAGATGAGCTTGTGGGGCCTTTTCGGGTTGAGGATGGAGTCAAGCTCAACTCCCAGTCCTACTGCCAGTTTCTGGAAGACACCTTCTTCAAGCAGTGGTACAGGAAGAAGTCTGCATCCTTCAAGAAAAATATGATTTTCATGCAGGACAATGCTCCATCACACGGGTCCAAGTACTCCACAGCGTGGCTGGCAAGAAAGGGTATAAAAGAAGAAAATCTAATGACATGGCCTCCTTGTTCACCTGATCTGAACCCCATTGAGAACCTGTGGTCCATCATCAAATGTGAGATTTACAAGGAGGGAAAACAGTACACCACTCTGAACAGTGTCTGGGAGGCTGTGGTTGCTGCTGCACGCAATGTTGATGGTGAACAGATCAAAACACTGACAGAATCCATGGATGGCAGGCTTTTGAGTGTCCTTGCAAAGAAAGGTGGCTATATTGGTCACTGATTTGTTTTTGTTTTGTTTTTGAATGTCAGAAATGTATATTTGTGAATGTTGAGATGTTATATTGGTTTCACTGGTAAAAATAAATAATTGAAATTGGTATATATTTGTTTTTTGTTAAGTTGCCTAATAATTATGCACAGTAATAGTCACCTGCACACACAGATATCCCCCTAAAATAGCTATAACTAAAAACAAACTAAAAACTACTTCCAAAACTATTCAGCTTTGATATTAATGAGTTTTTTGGGTTCATTGAGAACATGGTTGTTATTCAATAATAAAATTAATCCTCAAAAATACAACTTGCCTAATAATTCTGCACTCCCTGTATTTGTAACTTAGGTTAGGATTTATTTTACAGGTAATTTTGTAATTATTTTAACTAGGTAGCTATTAAATAGTTATTAACTATTTAATAGCTATTGTACCTAGTTAAAATAAATACAAAGTTGCCTGTAAAATAAATATAAATCCTAAAATAGCTACAATGTAATAATTAATTATATTGTGGCTATCTTAGGGTTTATTTTATAGGTAAGTATTTAGTTTTAAATAGGAATAATTTAGTTAATAATATTAATATTATTTTTATTTATTTAAATAATAATTAATTTAGGGGGTGTTAGGGTTAGACTTAGGTTTAGGGGGTAATACATTTAATGTAAGTGGCGGCAGTGTAGGGGGTCAGATTAGAGGTTAATATATTTAATGTAGGTGGCGGCGGTGTAGGGGGGTCAAATTAGGGTTTAATATATTTAATGTAGGTGGCTGCGGTGTAGGGGGGTCAGATTAGGGGTTAATAAATTTAATGTAGGTGGCGGCGGAGTCCGGGAGCGGCGGTTTAGAGGTTAAACACTTTATTTAGGTGCGGCGGGGTCCGGGATAGGCGGTTTAGGGGTTAATACATATAATGTAGGTGGCGGTGGGCTCCGGGAGTGGCGGTTTAGGGATTAATACACTTTATTAGGTATTGTGGGGGATTGCGGTTGACAGGTAGATAGATATTGCGCATGCGTTTGGTGTTTAGGTTTTTTTTTGCAGGCATTTTATGGAGTTACGGTGCTCCCATACTCAGCACAAGACCTGCTACGGCTGCATTTTATGGCGGGTGAAAATTGAGTAAGTTTTCTCCATTTTCGCCATGTAAGGCCTTGCGCTGGATATTGGATACCAAATTGCGCAGTTTTTATATGTTAGTCTATGGGGAAAAAAACTACGTCCAACGGGTGAAATATATGTGCCGCATTTATATGCGGCACTGTATATAGGATACCAAACCCGCGCAAAAACCGGCATTGCCGGGTTTTGCGGGCAACGCTGCATATCGGATGGGGCCCCTGGTGTTGGTTTATAACTCATCAGAGTCTTCTTGGTATTCTTCTCTTCCTGCACACTGATCATGTACATGTTGTAAATACAAATGTATAAGGCATACATAAGTATGCTCCTCAAGTTTTGGGTACATTAAAAGCTATCACTATAACAGTAATAGGATTTACTAGAAGCATTTTGCTTAAAGGAACAGTTTACTCCAAAAATGTCTTCCTTTTAATATGTTCCCAATTATCCACTTTACCTGCTTGAGTGTATTAAATTGTTTACAAGTATTTCCTTTACCCTTATATTGGAAATAGTTGATTTAGTCTGTGGTATCCCCACCTATTCTGAAAGTTTCTGGCCTTAGATAAGCTGTGTAAACACAACCAGCAGAATAAATTACACTCCCAGTGGGATATAGAAGAGATGAGGTAGTAAAATGTTATTTTCCAAGTATTGGTCTTTTGTTTACGGAAAGATATAAAATAATCAAGCATGTATATGTACACAATGTGATAATGTGATGAAGTAATGAGATCTGATTATACCTACAAGATCGACCCATTTTATTAGGTTGTGGCTTCAAAACCCAAAATCAGCTTTTTCACACACACAAATAAAACTTTGGGCAAGATTACATATGCGGCGTCGCCTGCAAAAGCCGGTGACGCCGGTTTTTATGAGGTTTTGGTATCACATATACAGTGCCGCATATAAATGCGGCGCTGTATATTTCACCCATCGCCCGTAATTTTTACTCCCATAAGCTAACATAGAACCGTATTGCAAATCGGTATCACATATTCAGCGCAATGACTTACGCGGCGAAAATAGAGAAATTTTACTCAATTTTCACCTCACCACACATAGGCAGGTGCAGCAAGACTTGCGCTGAGTATGTGAGCACCGTAACTGCCTGAAAATAGTGACTAACACCTAACGCATGCGCAATATCTATCTACCTGTCGACCGCCAACCCCCACCACAATAACTAATAAAATATATTTACCCCTAATCCGCCATTAACTCACATCGCAATATGCCTTATAAATGTATTAACCCCTAAAATCGGTATCACATATTAAGCGCAATGACTTACGCAGTGAAAATGGAGAAATGCCTAATACATGTATTAACTCCCAATCCGCCATTCACCCACATCGCAATCTACCTAATAAAACTATTAATCCCTAATCCGCTATTAACCTACAACGCAATAAACCTAATAAAACTATTAACCCCTAATCCGCCATTAACCCACAACGCAATAAACCTAATAAAACTATTAACCCCTAATCTGCCAAACCCACACAAGCCAATAATCCTAATAAATCTATTAATCCCTAATACTTCAAACCCCCACAATGCAAATAACTAATTAAACTACTAAGCCCCCATGCTAACACCCCCTAACCTAACACCACTTAAATTAACCCCAGTTACCTAAATTAAAAATTACTAAATTATAAACAATTAAAATAAAAAAGCTAACATTACTTAAAAATAACAAACCAAATGATCAAAAATAAAATAAAATTAAACCTAATCCCTATGAAAATAAAAAAGCCCCCCCCAAATAAAAACACCCCCTAATCTAATACTAAACTACTAATAGCCCTTTTGTATGGCATTGCCCTAAATTAAACAGCTCTTTTCCTTTAAAAATACTAAGTCCCCCCTCTAACAGTAAAACCCCCACCCACCAAAATAAAAAACCTAACACTAAAAAATCCCAAACTACCTATTGCCCCTAAAGGGGAATTTGTATGGGCATTGCCTTTAAAAGGGCATTCAGCTCTTTTACTGCCCTTTAAAGGGCATTCAGTTCTTTTAAGAGTGCCCAATAAATCCCTAATCTAAAAAAACAAACCCCCAAAAAATAAAAAAAGTTTAAGTCTAACCCCCCAAATAGGTACTCACCGTTCCTGTAGTCCAGCGAAGAAGGCGGTGATGTCTTTTTCTAAGTGCCGACATCTTTTTCCAAGCGGGACCTCTTCATTCTTCATCCAAGACCAAGAAGGCAAAGAGCGGAGATGAACGCGGTGCAGGACCGGCGACCGTGAGCCATGGAGTGTGGAGAATCCTCTTCTTATGATCGCCAACATACACTGAATAGTGAACTCAAGGTACGTGTTTAAATATGGCTTCCCTTGCATTTCTATTGGCTGATTTGATTCTTCAAATCAGCCAAAAGAATGAAAGCTACTAAAATCCTATTGACTGTTTATTTTTTACAGTTTTACAGTGGTGTTTAACAGCTTACCACTAAGTTAAAGGTTAATAACAACTGCTGCATATTAAAGGGACACTAAGGTCAAAATAAACTTTCATGATTCAGAGAGAATTAAGTCTATAGAGACGTATGTCTTTTTTACTATGCACACTTTCTGAGGTGCCAGCTGCTAGTGAGAATGTACAAAAGTTTACAGTGTAAAAGTACGTGGGTTTTTGATTTGCTGGTGGATGTCACATGATATAGTGAGCTGGCAAATTTTTTAAATTTGCATTGTCTTTTTATTACACCCTTGATGGTTTTGCAATTCTAGTGTATTCAATGGTCCTTTAACTGCCAATAATTGGCTATGAGGCCCATTTATCAAGCTCCGTATGGAGCTTGTGGGCCTGTGTTTCTGGCAAGTCTTCAGACTCGCCAGAAACAGCAGACCGCTAAAGACCGCTGCTCCATAACCCTGCCCGTCTGCTCTGAGCAGGTGGACAGGAATTGCCACAATTCAACCCGATCAAGTACGATCGGGTTGATTGACACCTCCCTGCTGGCGGTCCATTGAGCGTGTATTGCTCTCCGCATTCAGCGAGATCTTGCGGAGAGCAAGACTGAAATGTCTGATTTATAAGTATTGTAATTATTCTATTATTCACAGCAATGCAACTGGAATTCATTTTTTATATTTCAAAGCCACTTCAGAGCATTTGTAAAATCAGGAGGAACATTTTTTAGAAGAAATTCATTCTTGTCAAAAACATTTAAACAGTCCCTGTTGGGAAAAGACAGTTACTCTTTTAAGGGTAAATTCCTCTGTATCGCCCTGCTTTTTAGTTCTGGCTCTTTTTTAAATGCTTTTATTGGCATATAAAGACATCACCCTTAACAGAAACGTACTTGTGGCTCTACAGACTTTTTTTCCTTAAAGAAACTCAAAAAAGATCTGCAAGAACATAAACAACAGACTAGAAAACAAATATACAGCACTAAATATATTTAGTTGTGATGTACATCTTGCAACGTGCTGTGTACAAAAACACTTTTAATAATTATTATTGTTATTATTATTAAATGGTATTTGTAGAGCGCCAACAGATTCCGCAGCGATATAAACATAGGCGGTATACCAGATAACATTTATAGGGATCAAATGGGTAGAGGGCCCTGCCGAGAGTTGCACTGTAGTAGTCGGCTCTTATGAAGGTGATCTACAAACAGCTGGGCTCACATGCTAAAGGGTTTAAGGGGATAGATAAAGATAAACTAAAAAAATACTAAGTTGAAATTAAAATAAAAAAACTAACATTTAACAACAAAAAAACTAAGATTAAATTAAAATAAAAAAATCTAAAATTACAAAAAATAAAAAAGTCTAAAATTACAGAAATAAAACAACTAAATTAACAAAAAAAATTAAACCTAATCTAATACCCCTATGAAAATAAAAAAGCCCCCCAAAAATAGAAACACCCCCTAATCTAAACTAAACTACCAAAAGCCCTTAAGAGGGCTTTTTGTAGGGCATTAGCCTAGAAATGCCTATAAGCTCCATCGTATAGGTAATAAATTAGCTGCACACACAGACTCACCGGCAGATGAAAGTTTTACTCTCTGCTCTGTGAATAACTGTGCAGAGCGTATAGGGTTAAATTCACAGAGCAGACAGTATAACTTTCATCTGCCGGTGAGTCTGTGTGTGCAGCTAATTTATTATCTATACCATCCTGTGGAGCTTTTTGGCATTTCTATGCTGGGGAGGGGGGAGGCGAGGTAAGAAGGGGGGATCTGCAAATACTTATTATTTCCTTAGTGAACAGCCCCCCAAAAATACTTGTTTTCTTTATAACCAGACTTTACATTGTCCTTATCATTTTATTTTTAAACTAGATAATTGTTTAGACATATCGCCATGTCACTGTATGGCTTAGTATGCTAATTACAAATACAGTATCTCCCAGAGAAGCAGGACACATAGATCAATTTTAATGCATATTGCTCCAGTTTCATTATTACAACTAAATAGCAATATATATTAGCAAAATAATGAATTAAACTCATCTTTAAATTGAAAAATACAGACATTAAAAAATAAAAATGGTAAAAATTCTAAGTGGATTGTCCTGAATTATTGTCACAAACGGATCAGTACTGGAACACTGCTTTGACTAATAGTGCTGTTCTGGCATCAATAGCACAGCTATGTAACCAAAAGCGAGTGATGAGCTGAGCAAGTAACCTCTCCTTAGCTCAGCCCCTCTTGCAGACAGGATCGTACACAGTAATGCCAAGCCTGGGGGGGCTACTTATCAAGCCGTCTACTTTTCTGGCTTCGCCGGCCCAATACGTCCGCCTAAGCTCGCCTACCTTCGCCGCCGCAGACATTGAATACGTTCGCCTAAGTTATCAAATAAAGCTGTCAAAAAGCCGCGGGGCGATGAGCAGCGGACTGTGACAGTTATCACTCATCCGATCTCGCTGCCCTTCGGCTTTTTCCCAGCTTTATTGCTAGCCTGTCACTAAGCACTCACACTAAACTACACTGTTCTACCCCCTATACCGGCGCCCCCGGAGGCCCCCGCAACTAAATAAAGTTACTAACCCCTAAACCGCCGCTCCTAGACCCCGCCGCAAGTCTTATAAATGTATTAACCCCTAAACCGCCGCTCCCGGACACCGCTGCCACCTACATTATACCTAGTAACCCCTATCCTGCCCCCCTATACCGTCGCCCTCTATTATAAAATTATTAACCCCTATCCTGCTGATCCCGCACCTCTCCGCAACTAAATAAATAGTTTAACCCCTAAACCGCCGCTCCATGAACCCGCCGCAACCTATAATAAATTTATTAACCCCTATCCTGCCCCCCACTACGCCGCCGCCACTGTAATAAAATGATTAACCCCTAAACCTAAGTCTAACCCTAACCATAACGCCCCCCTAACTTAAATATTAATTAAATAAATCTAAATAAATTAACTCTTATTAACTAAATGAATCCTATTTAAAACTAAATACTTACCTTTAAAATAAACCCTAATATAGCTACAATATAAATAATAATTATATTCTAGCTATCTTAGGATTTATTTTTATTTTACAGGTACCTTTCAATTTATTTTAACCATGTACAATAACTATTAAATAGTTATTAACTATTTAATAGCTATTGTACATGGTTAAAATAAATTGAAAGGTACCTGTAAAATAAAAATAAATCCTAAGATAGCTAGAATATAATTATTATTTATATTGTAGCTATATTAGGGTTTATTTTAAAGGTAAGTATTTAGTTTTAAATAGGATTCATTTAGTTAATAAGAGTTAATTTATTTAGATTTATTTAATTAATATTTAAGTTAGGGGGCGTTAGGGTTAGGGTTAGGTTTAGGGGTTAATCATTTTATTACAGTGGCGGCGGCGTAGTGGGGGGCAGGATAGGGGTTAATAAATTTATTATAGGTGGCGACGGTGTAGGGGGGGCAGATTAGGGGTTAATAAATGTATTATAGGTGGTCGACGGTGTAGGGGGGGCAGGATAGGGGTTAATACATTTAATATAGGTTGCGGCGGGTTCAGGGAGCGGCGGGTTAGGGGTTAATACATTTATTATAGTTGCGGTGGGCTCCGGGAGCGGCGGTTTAGGGGTTAATATGTATAGAGTAGCTTGCGGTGGGCTCCGGGAGCGGCGGTTTAGGGGGTAATAACTTTATTTAGTTGCGGCGGTGTAGGGGGGGTCAGATTAGTGGTGTTTAGACTCGGGGTACATGTTAGGGTGTTAGGTGTAGACAGCTCCCATAGAAATCAATGGGATGTCTGTCAGCAGCGAACTTGTACTTTCGCTATGGTCAGACTCCCATTGATTCCTATGGGATCCGCCGCCTCCAGGCTGGCGCTTTGAAAACCAGGTACGCTGGGCCGTAAAAGTGCCGAGCGTACCTGCTAGTTTTTTGATAGCTAGCAAAAGTAGTGAGAATGTGCCGCACTTGTGTGCGGAACATCTGGAGTGACGTAAGAATCGATCTGTGTCGGACTGAGTCCGGCGGATCGAAGCTTACGTCACAAAATTCTACTTTTGCCGGTCTCGAGCCTTTGATAACTAAGGCGTATCAGCCTCGCCACAAATACGCTGCGGAATACGCAGCGTATTTGAGGTTGACGGCTTGATAACTACCCCCCTGGACCTACTTGAGCGTTACTGTGTACGGCTAAAACTGCGCATGAGCAGGCGGTCATCTTTAGAAATGCTGATATGTGCGTACTATCGCACTTATTGGATGGTTATTGCTCAATTCTGGGGGGCTTGGGCCAGGTATTTATCTTAAAAGTTAAATTATAATGGAACCATATATTACATTTAATTGATGCCAATGGCAATGTAGTATTAAATTAAACATGCAGTATGACAGAAGAAAAAAAATAAACAGTTTTCTATCCCTTAAAGGGTTGTAAGGGAGCTAGGCGGCAGCTAGAGAGACCAGAGAGGATGTAGTTGCAGTATTCAAGGTCGGGAAAGGATGAGAAAGTAGATTAAAATCTTAGTTGTGTCTTGTGTAAACAAATGTCTAATTTTAGAGATGTTTTTAAGGTGTAAGCGGCAGGCTGTAGCCAAGGACTGAATGTGAGGACTGAAAGAAAGATCTGAGTCAAGTGTGACCCCAAGACATCAGGCATGTGGGGTAGGAGTAATGATGGAGTTATCAACAGTTATAGAGAGATGGGGGGTGGAGATTTTGGAGGAAGGGGGGAAAATAAGCAGCTCAGTTGTGGAGAGATTTAGCTTAAGGTAGTGAGAGGACATCCAGAATGAGATATGAGAGAGACAGTTAGTGACGGAAAGAAATAGGTCTGGTACAGAGAGGTAGATTTGGGTGTCATCGGCATAAACATTATATTGAAACCGGTGAGACTTTATTAAGGAACCTAATGATGACATGTAGATTGAGAAGAGAAGGGGACCAAGGACAGAGCCTTGAGGTACCCCAACAGAAAGTGGTAACGGGCAGAGAATGCCCCAGAGAAGGTTACACTAAAGGTACGGTTAGGAATAGAACCACAAGAGATCCGTGTTGCAAATGCCGAAGGATTGCAGGGTTTGGAGCAAAAGAGGGTGGTCCACAGTATCAAAGGCTGCAGACAGATAAAGGAGGATAAGCAGAGAGAAGTGGCCTTTGGATTTTGCTGTAAGTAGGTTGTTGGTAACCTTAATGATTGCTGTCTCTGTGGAGTGATGGGGGTGAAATCCAGATTGCAGTGGGTCATGGAAATGGTATAGATGTGCATATACTAGATTTTCAAGAAAATTTGAGGTAAGAAGGAGTAGTGAAATAGGGCGATAGTTGGATGTGGAGGTTGGATTTTTGAGGATAGGTGTGATCAGTGCTAAAGAGCTAACTTTTTGGCTAAGTTGGTTTTGGATGATTGCGAGCTTTTGAGAAGTGGGAGACTGGTAGTACGTTGAGAGCTGATTTAATTTCTGATGGAGTCAATTTTGTTATTGAAGTGGCTGGCAAAATCTTGAGCTAAGAGAGAAGTTGAATTAGGAGGTGGAGGTGGAAAAGAATATTGAAAGTGGAGAACAAACATTTTGAATTTGAAGATAGAGTAGAGATAAGAGTAGAGAAGTAATGCTGCTTATAAAGATTAAGGGCAGAATAGTAGGAGTTCAAGATGAACATGTAGTGAAGAAAGTCAGCTGAAATCCGAGATTTTCTCCAGTGTCGCTCAGCAGTACAGGAACATCTGCATAGGTACTGTTTCAGAGTAGTATGCCAGGGCAGAGGATGAGTGTGTGATTTCCGAGCTATGGTTGGTGGGGCCAGATTGTCAAGGACCGATTTAAGGGTGGAATTATAGTGGCATATAAAATGGTCAGGGCAGGAAAAGGAGGGGATAGAATAGAGCAGAGGTTTGAGAGAGCTAGCTAGCTAGCTGTTGCTGATCGAATGACATTGCCTCTGTGAAGTTTGGTGTGAGGGCAGAAGGAGGGAGAGTTGTATGGAGGGATGTGATGTTACAAGTGAGGAAATGATGATCAGAAAGAGGAAAAGGGGAGTTTGTGAAGTTTGAGAGAGTGCATCAATATCTGAAAATCAGATCAAGGGAGTGATTAGATAAGCAAAACAGTGAACATTTCCTAGCAGCTGTCCAGCTCAACAGTTGTTATCCATATCTGTAACATGATGTGTATGGTGGACAGCCCGGCATAAGATTAGTATCTAACTGACCCCCACATGGGCTAGCAGTAAACAACAAAGCTCTGGACGAAGTAGATTAAATCAAGAAAATAAGGAGTCCCCCAAGGATGTAGATATGTAAAAACGTCACTTTTATTTCTTGCGATATCCAGTTAAAAAACAAAAGCCAGGTATGGCTTTTCAGCCATACCTGGCCGTAATCATAGCCTGCTGCAAAGTAGATTTAAGTCATAAGGAGGGTATTGAATACAGTAAACAGAGAACTTTTAAAAAGCCAAATGCAGAATATATTAAACATAAAGAAGACGTCTCCTTGTTCTTCTCCATACTTTTGGGTTTAACTGCATCACGCTCATGCGATTGGGAAAACGTGTTGTAACTAGGGATGGGCGAATGTAATGTTTGTGTAATTTGTTTAGTAGAACAAAGAGTCCTTGGGACATTTGTTTTGGAAAATCGAATGTTGATAAGAATGAAAACCTATTAAGATTTAGTAATCAAATATTATTTCCAGTTTTTTAATGTTACTTTCGCTTTCCAATGTTCATAATTAGATTGAATATCCAGATTCAAAATTTCATATTTAACATTCGATTTAACAATACAAATACTATTCAGAAGTTCAATAGTTCATGTCGTAGGGAATTTAATAAATTGATACATAATAGATACAAATATATCAATTAGAATGTTTCAATTTCGAATATTGCATAATCCGAATATAAAATTTAAAATAGAGCATTAACACATAAATATATATGTATATACTGTAAGTGTATACATACAGTATGTATTTACAGGGAACACACAGTTCCCATAGGTCGCTATGTAAAGGCACTTTTAAGCCCCATTTTTCTTTTCAAACACCCCACAATCGACACTTTTAACCCTTAAAAACTGTTTAGTGCAGTTGTTATTTTATGAAACAAGAAGCGAAAAAACAAATTCTTAAAAAAAATATAATAAACTGTATCTTGGGGCATTTGGTGCACTTTTAAAAAATTAACCAGTGATCTCATCTCTGTTTTATTTTTTAATTGCTACCGCAAGCTTGGGGTATAAATAACCAGCCACTTGTAATGGCTGGTTATTTATCGTACTCCCGTTAACGGGCATGCAATAAATTAGTGCTCCACTTGTAATCTAGCCCTAAATCAATGCTAGACAGAATGATGCATTTAAAGAAAAGATTATTCTGAGAATAACATGTAGATGTATTTTTTTAAAGTTTCATTGGCTCTTTAAATATTGACAAAATAAGTGAAAAGTTTTAGTGTCTATAAAACAATGGAAGCTGCCATATTGTAACTTAGGTTACCTTCTCTGCTGTAGCCAATTAGGGACAGTTATAAATAGGTCACTAGAGTGTGCAGCCAATGGCTGTGTGGAATATAACAGTGTTCTGCACTTCCAATACTAACCATTACTAATAGGAACTAAAAAGCTAATGATTTCAGATTTTAATTACAGCAAAAAGGGACAAAATAAATAATGAACGTATATTGCAGACTTTTTAAATATATGCAATTTATCATTTTATATTACCATCTCAAAGTGTTTAATGTCCCTTTAATTGTTAGCCTAAGAGCTTTTAAAAGTAATTAGGAATTTATAAACTTTTAATTGGAAGTGTTTAACTGCCAAGTGCCTATTGGATTGTACATTGCTTCCAGGGTATGGGTTCCAGCTTTGTATCAGTTCTGGACTTGAATTCACAATGTTTTGTCCTGTTTTATTGTTCTTGTTTTGCAGAGTAATTAAGAGCACTGCCTTAGGCGATGAAGTATTATTGTGTGTCACTTTGCTAATGCCTTAATTATTTTTTCTTTCTTCCAACATATAGGATGGTAAACATTTATATTTAATCCATTGTGGAGCCTTAATGAAATCATTCATTATTATGACAAGACTTAGAATTTATTAGTTGCCATTAAGATCTGTAAACTAATTAAACTATTAGTCATTTTTCAGTATGGTGTAAATAAACATTTTACTTTGGTCTTCTTAAAAACAACAGTTCCATTAAAGTTTCCCAGTTAACCTCTTAAGGACATATGATGGAATCTTTCCGTCATAAAACAATTGAGCAAACTGAAAGCTGTGTCCTTAAAGGGTTAAAGTGACTCTTTCATGGTAATTTTTTTACATCTATTTTCAAAATATTTTCTTTTTTTTCAGATTCATCTGTGTTTTATAAGATTGTTATAGAAACAAAAGCAGCATTTAAGATTCACTAAAACAACAAAGGGGAAAATAATATTAAAAATGGCGGTGCACTACTGTTTAATTGTAAAAGATGTGGCTTGTTAGCTTATGCAAATAGGGGAGCCACATCTGTGTTATCCTAAAACTAGGGGACTTGTGAGTAGTTTTACAAAACATGTGTTAAGTTCTCATACTTGAAACACATTACACTATGTGGCGCCACCTCTTTTATATGTAATAGAGATTTACTACAATTTCAGAGAAATATCCGAAGAGATACATCTCCAGTTACTGTAGTAATAAGACAGGAACTTTATGCTTTAAAGAAACGTCAAAATAAAATTTTCATGATTCAGATAGAGATTGTGGAAAGGAGGTACATTTAGTGCTCCCTCTCGGGTGTTAACTTTGTTAAACAGAGGCTTTTTGCCCACATCGGGTTGCACTCGCATTTCAAGTTGAAATCTAACAAAACCTAACACCCATACTTGCTTGCTAACCTGACCACGTTCCAGTGTTCTTCACATATTATTAAATGTATATATATACAAATATAAGTCTCCGCACTAATGATGAGGATATTAAGTAAATGAATAAAGAAAATGCATTAATGAGCATAAAGAGAAAATTTAATGAAAACAGACATCAAAAAGAAAAGAAAAGCATCCTAATTGCAATCCATAAATGAACACAGATGCAACAAACATACACACATCCATGCAAACTGGGCGTCCCCAGTTATCAAGCAGCAAAAAAATAATGAGTGGTGGAGGTCAGACTCTAGAGCAAAAAGTCAAAACCCTGGCTATGTATGAAAACCATGGGCATAATGAAGTTAGATGCAAGCAATGAAATGAACAAGCAAGATAAGGCAGTTCATGCACTTGTAGTGATTCATGCAGAGTATGATAATGTGGTTAGTAAGCTGACAGTTGAAAAGATGACAAGTTATGCCAAACAATCAGGAATATGTAGCAATATATCTCCCAAAGTGTCAAATAAGGCAGAGACGTGCATACAATATTGCTAAATTCATATGGATATTTCCAATTTCCTCTATGTGTGATTTGAGAAAAAGTGTTAAACTGCTCCGGCACTCGAGGACCAAAGTCCACCGGTGAATGGTAACTGTGTAGGAGTAGCGTTCTGTGAGCGATCTCACCCAATCCGTGTAGGGTCTCAGAATGCTAGGTAAACACTGTCCATAGGAAGACATCCAACAGTGGCAAAATGATTGTGGCAATCCTCAGTGTGTATCAGGCTGTCAGCGATCCAAACCAACATGCGAGCATCAAGATCTATTGGCGTCTGACGTCACTTCCACAACAGCAGGCAACACGCGTTTCGGGCTCCACCCTTCAACTTGGCCTGTCAAACTTCGGAAAACCACCTCTTTTCAAGCGTACTCACTGTGTGCAGCAGTAACGCCCACATAGTGTCACCACTCTGAATATCAGACAAGAATGAGAGAGATATCACAGACATGCGCAGACACTCGCAAATACAAACAGCTGATATTGCGAACACAGGAATTTTACGTGACAAGTAGTTATACATGACATTTCGAACATGAATTAAGAAATCAATTAACATATTAATGTAAAATGTTCTACTCACGTATAAAGGCTAATTTAGAGGTATCATACATAAATACAGTATGAATATAATAGAGAAACAAAAATAAATATATTAAAGCACCATAATGCAAAATAAAAAAACAAAAAGTTAAATGTCCATATATAAAAGACATATTTGAAAGGACAATTTCCTGCAATTCATTCTTCATAACAACTATTCATACTCTCAAAAAAGAGAGATCTCAATGAAACCCCAGTCCCTAGACAAATGTACCCCATGTGATTTCCCTATTTAAGCCATAGGGAGTCATAGAATCCATTTTTTGGATCAAAAGTGCTTCTTTTTCGAAAAGTAAATTTTGTCTATTCCCACCTCTCCTTAAAGGGCCAACCCCATCAACCACCTGAACTTTGAGTTGACTTTTATTGTGGCCTAAAAGTGTGAAGTGATGGGCTACAGGGGCAGAGGGATCAAGTTTACCTATGGCTGTTTTATGTTGTTTGATCCTGTCTCTGATAGGTTTGGTGGTCTCGCCAACATAGGCTAGACCACATATACATTTACTTACATAGACCACAAAATTGGAGTCACAAGTAAACTGACCTCTGATGGTTAAACATTTACCAGATCTAGGATGTGTAATAGTATCACCTAGTTGTATTGAATTACATTGTGCACAATTGTTACATGGAAACGTGCCGTTCACAATAATACAATCGGCTACTCTATTCTGCCCAGTTCCTATATCCGCCTTAACCAAAGTATCTCTCAAATTACGATTCCTCTTATAAGAGAATAAAGAAAAATCCTTAAAGGTACTTGCTAGAATTTTATCCTCTGATAACAAAAACCAATGTTTTCTGAATATCCTTTTTAAGGGTGGGATATGATAACCATATGGTACCACAAAGGGAATTCTATCATTCAATGTCCTCTTAGTGGATTTTTTCTGAATAAGACTAGCACAGGGAATTGAATCAACTTTTAATTTATGAATTTGTAATAAATCAACTGGATATCCCCTGCTTTCAAACCGACCAAAAAAAATCTTGAAATTGTTCATTCAGACGTGTCTCATTATTACCAATTCACTTGGCCCTTAGGAGTTGACTGAAAGGAAGGCTCCTAATCATTTGTGGGGGATGAAAACTGGAAAAAAACAAAAGGTTGTTCCTATCTGTGTCTTTCCTGAACACATCTGTCAACAAGGAACCATCTCTCAATGAGACAGTTATGTCTAGAAAGTTTTGAGTATGTAAGTCGCAATTGATGGTAAATTGAAGATTTGGATTAAATGAATTCAATTCATAAAAAAAGCCATGAGGGAGATATTATCCCCTGTCCAAACCATAAAAACATCATCAATATACCTTTTCAAAATTTTTAGTGTTCCTTAAAACTTTCATTGATGTAGAGAAATTTGTTCTCAAATTCATGTACATAAAGAGATGTGTATGTGGGGGTCATATTGGCCCCCATAGCCGTACCATTAGTTTGCAAATAAAATGAATCTCCAAAGAGAAAATAGTTCCTTGTCAACACTATTTCAAGTAAATCCATAATGAACATGCATTCCCTGGGTGAGTAGAGAGCCATTCTATTTAATTGTTCACCATTACATTTCAAACCCTCTCGATGTGGTATAAATGTATAAAGGGATTTAATATCCAACATTACAAGAATGGAGTCCCTGTTAAACTGTACATTTTCAATTTGTCGCAAGAAGTCTGAAGAGTCTTCTAAATGCGAAGGTACATTATCCAACAATGGCCGTAATAATTTATCAAGAAATATTGAAATTGGTTGAAAAATGGAATTAGTGCTGGCCACAATTGGCCTACCTGGAGGGTTATTAAGACATTTATGTATTTTGGGTAAACAATAAATAACTGGTATGACCGGATCTTTCTGAATTAAAAAGTCTGCTTGTTTCTTAGTTTCTTAGTAATGATGTACTGATCTAAAGCCATATCAACTGTAGATTGAATATAAGACTGGAATTTAGCAGTGGGGTTAAATGTCAATTTTGAATAATTGTCAGTGAGATCTAACTGATTTTGAACTTCTGTCATGTATTGGTGTTTATCCATGATGACTAGGGCTCTGTCCTTATTGGCCGGTTTAATAACCAGATCTTTTCTGGATTAGAGACATTCAAGAGCCTTCCTCTCAGCCAAAGTCAAATTTGGGGTACCCATTTTTCCTCCCTTATTCCTTAATTTTTCAAAGTCTTTTTTAACTAGTGTAATAAAAGATTCCACCGTATTATTGGTTACTGGCGCATATGCTGTGCTTTTTGATCTAATGCTTTGAACCTGTGTATGAAATTGACTCAAAGTATCCACAAATGCTTTGTGTTTACTTTCCTGAGGATGAGTAGCAAAGAAGGCTTTAAATATATGATTCCAAAAGAATCTTTGCAGATCTGCTTCAATTTTAAAGAAATGTGGGCTTACTGTAGGAATAAAGGATAGTCCTTTCTGTAAGACTAAGGTGGTCAGGGGATCAAGTTAAATAGAAGAAATATTAATTACAAGATCCTAAACTATCTTTTGCTGTGTCTTGTTTGCATACGATTTCCTGTTCCTCTTCCCCCCCTCTGTGTATTCTCTTTTTTCTTTGTGTTTGTGTGTATTTTGGCATAAAGGGCAGGGACTTCTGGAGTCTTGGTCTGATGATGAATCACCAGAGTTCTCAGTGATATATCTAGGTGCCCTTCTCCTCTCACGTCTAAATGGTACAAAATTATGATTTCTCCACTTATAAACTTTGTTATTAGAATAATCAGTAGAATCTCTTTGAAATTTTTGTGCCTTTTTAGTTTCTACTTCTTTCTTAAATTTATTAATAAGTTCCAAAATATCACTTTTAAGCTTTTAATAGTCTGCTTCCAGTTTAAATGATTTTAATTGAATCTCAATCCTTTCAATATCTGCCTGTACTTTCGGTATCTCCTTTTGGATATATTCAATGGTCAAAATGATTAAGTCACTTGAGCATTTATTAAGGATACCTTCCCATTTGTCACAAAAATCTGGATCTTCTTTAAATAAAGTGGGGTGTAAATTACAGCGTAAACCTCTAGGGATGTATTTAAGGCGGTGGTATTCCGCTAGAGTAATGGCATGTAACTCTAGACTTGTTTTTTTGTGGTACAATTTCTCAAGGGACTGGGGTTCACCAGTGTAATGCTCACTCATTAAGTGCATTTACATTCATATTAGTGCTTATCCTCTTATTGTGTGTTTTTTAAGTATTTACTCTACCTGAGGATTGAGCACTGATCTAGTTTTATTTTTATTTTTTATTGTTGTTATGGCATTCCTGCAACAATCACAAGAAGCCACTAAATTGTTTGCGTATTCTGAACTAGATGTGTCTAGGATAGCCACACTCTGTTTGGGAAATAGAGATTTTCTTAAAAATACTGAGGATTCTGATGAACCCCAGTCCCTTGAGAATTTGTACCGCAAAAAAAACAAGTCTAGAGTTACATGCCGTTACGCTAGCGGAATACCACCGCCTTAAATACATCCCTAGAGGTTTACGTCGTAATTTACACCCCACATTATTTAAAGAAGATTCAGATTTTTGTGACAAATGGGAAGGTATCCTTAATAAATGGTATCCTTAATAAATGATTAAGTGACTTAATCATTTTGACCATTGAATATATCCAAAAGGAGATACCGAAAGTACAGGCAGATATTGAAAGGATTGAGATTCAATTAAAATCATTTAAACTGGAAGCAGACTATAAAAAGCTTAAAAGTGATATTTTGGAACTTATTAATAAATTTAAGAAAGAAGTAGAAACTAAAAAGGCACAAAAATTTCAAAGAGATTCTACTGATTATTCTAATAACAAAGTCTATAAGTGGAGAAATCCTAATTTTGTACCATTTAGACGTGAGAGGAGAAGGGCACCTAGATATATCAGTGAGAACTCTGGTTATTCATCATCAGACCGAGACTCCAGAAGTCCCTCCCCTTTAGGCTAAAATACACACAAACACAAACCCTAAGAAAAAAGAGAATACACATAGGGGGGGAGAGGAACAGGAAATCGTATGCAAAAAAGACACAGCAAAAGATAGTTGAGGATCTTGTAATTAATATTTCTTCTATTGAACTTGATCCTCTGACCACCTTAGTCTTACAGAAAGGACTATCCTTTATTCCTACAGTAAGCCCAAATTTCTTTAAAATTGAAGCAGATCTGCAAAGATTCCTTAGGAATCTTAGATTTAAAGCCTTCTTTGCTACTCATCCTCAGGAAAGTAAACACGAAGCATTTGTGGATACTTTGAGTCAATTTCATACACAGGTTCAAAGCCTTAGATCAAAAAGCACAGCATATGCGCCAGTTACCAATAATACGGTGGAATATTTTATTACACTAGTTAAAAAAGACTTTGAAAAATTAAGGAATAAGGGAGTAAAAATGGGTACCCCAAATTTGACTTTGGCTGAGAGGAAGGCTCTTGAATGTCTCAAATCCAGAAAAGATCTGGTTATTAAACCGGCCGATAAGGGCGGAGCCCTAGTCATCATGGATAAACACCAATACATGACAGAAGTTCAAAATCAGTTAGATTATTATTATTTATTATTATTATCATTTATTTGTATAGCGCCGCCAAATTCCGTAGCGCTGGATGTCTTAGATGTCACTGACAATTGAATAATTGTCAGTGAGATCTAACTGATTTTGAACTTCTGTCATGTATTGGTGTTTATCCATGATGACTAGGGCTCTGTCCTTATTGGCCGGTTTAATAACCAGATCTTTTCTGGATTAGAGACATTCAAGAGCCTTCCTCTCAGCCAAAGTCAAATTTGGGGTACCCATTTTTCCTCCCTTATTCCTTAATTTTTCAAAGTCTTTTTTAACTAGTGTAATAAAAGATTCCACCGTATTATTGGTTACTGGCGCATATGCTGTGCTTTTTGATCTAATGCTTTGAACCTGTGTATGAAATTGACTCAAAGTATCCACAAATGCTTTGTGTTTACTTTCCTGAGGATGAGTAGCAAAGAAGGCTTTAAATATATGATTCCAAAAGAATCTTTGCAGATCTGCTTCAATTTTAAAGAAATGTGGGCTTACTGTAGGAATAAAGGATAGTCCTTTCTGTAAGACTAAGGTGGTCAGGGGATCAAGTTAAATAGAAGAAATATTAATTACAAGATCCTAAACTATCTTTTGCTGTGTCTTGTTTGCATACGATTTCCTGTTCCTCTTCCCCCCCTCTGTGTATTCTCTTTTTTCTTTGTGTTTGTGTGTATTTTGGCATAAAGGGCAGGGACTTCTGGAGTCTTGGTCTGATGATGAATCACCAGAGTTCTCAGTGATATATCTAGGTGCCCTTCTCCTCTCACGTCTAAATGGTACAAAATTATGATTTCTCCACTTATAAACTTTGTTATTAGAATAATCAGTAGAATCTCTTTGAAATTTTTGTGCCTTTTTAGTTTCTACTTCTTTCTTAAATTTATTAATAAGTTCCAAAATATCACTTTTAAGCTTTTAATAGTCTGCTTCCAGTTTAAATGATTTTAATTGAATCTCAATCCTTTCAATATCTGCCTGTACTTTCGGTATCTCCTTTTGGATATATTCAATGGTCAAAATGATTAAGTCACTTGAGCATTTATTAAGGATACCTTCCCATTTGTCACAAAAATCTGGATCTTCTTTAAATAAAGTGGGGTGTAAATTACAGCGTAAACCTCTAGGGATGTATTTAAGGCGGTGGTATTCCGCTAGAGTAATGGCATGTAACTCTAGACTTGTTTTTTTGTGGTACAATTTCTCAAGGGACTGGGGTTCACCAGTGTAATGCTCACTCATTAAGTGCATTTACATTCATATTAGTGCTTATCCTCTTATTGTGTGTTTTTTAAGTATTTACTCTACCTGAGGATTGAGCACTGATCTAGTTTTATTTTTATTTTTTATTGTTGTTATGGCATTCCTGCAACAATCACAAGAAGCCACTAAATTGTTTGCGTATTCTGAACTAGATGTGTCTAGGATAGCCACACTCTGTTTGGGAAATAGAGATTTTCTTAAAAATACTGAGGATTCTGATGAACCCCAGTCCCTTGAGAATTTGTACCGCAAAAAAAACAAGTCTAGAGTTACATGCCGTTACGCTAGCGGAATACCACCGCCTTAAATACATCCCTAGAGGTTTACGTCGTAATTTACACCCCACATTATTTAAAGAAGATTCAGATTTTTGTGACAAATGGGAAGGTATCCTTAATAAATGGTATCCTTAATAAATGATTAAGTGACTTAATCATTTTGACCATTGAATATATCCAAAAGGAGATACCGAAAGTACAGGCAGATATTGAAAGGATTGAGATTCAATTAAAATCATTTAAACTGGAAGCAGACTATAAAAAGCTTAAAAGTGATATTTTGGAACTTATTAATAAATTTAAGAAAGAAGTAGAAACTAAAAAGGCACAAAAATTTCAAAGAGATTCTACTGATTATTCTAATAACAAAGTCTATAAGTGGAGAAATCCTAATTTTGTACCATTTAGACGTGAGAGGAGAAGGGCACCTAGATATATCAGTGAGAACTCTGGTTATTCATCATCAGACCGAGACTCCAGAAGTCCCTCCCCTTTAGGCTAAAATACACACAAACACAAACCCTAAGAAAAAAGAGAATACACATAGGGGGGGAGAGGAACAGGAAATCGTATGCAAAAAAGACACAGCAAAAGATAGTTGAGGATCTTGTAATTAATATTTCTTCTATTGAACTTGATCCTCTGACCACCTTAGTCTTACAGAAAGGACTATCCTTTATTCCTACAGTAAGCCCAAATTTCTTTAAAATTGAAGCAGATCTGCAAAGATTCCTTAGGAATCTTAGATTTAAAGCCTTCTTTGCTACTCATCCTCAGGAAAGTAAACACGAAGCATTTGTGGATACTTTGAGTCAATTTCATACACAGGTTCAAAGCCTTAGATCAAAAAGCACAGCATATGCGCCAGTTACCAATAATACGGTGGAATATTTTATTACACTAGTTAAAAAAGACTTTGAAAAATTAAGGAATAAGGGAGTAAAAATGGGTACCCCAAATTTGACTTTGGCTGAGAGGAAGGCTCTTGAATGTCTCAAATCCAGAAAAGATCTGGTTATTAAACCGGCCGATAAGGGCGGAGCCCTAGTCATCATGGATAAACACCAATACATGACAGAAGTTCAAAATCAGTTAGATTATTATTATTTATTATTATTATCATTTATTTGTATAGCGCCGCCAAATTCCGTAGCGCTGGATGTCTTAGATGTCACTGACAATTATTCAAAATTGACATTTAACCCCACTGCTAAATTCCAGTCTTACATTCAATCTACAGTTGATATGGCTTTAGATCAGTGCATCATTACTAAGAAACAAGCAAACTTTTTAATTCAGAAAGATCCGGTTATACCAGTTATTTGTTGTTTACCCAAAATACATAAATGTCTTAATAACCCTCCAGGTTGGCCAATTGTGGCCAGCACTAATTCCATTTTTCAACCAATTTCAATATTTCTTGATAAATTATTACGGCCATTGTTGGATAATGTACCTTCGCATTTAGAAGACTCTTCAGACTTCTTGCGACAAATTGAAAATGTACAGTTTAACAGGGACTCCATTCTTGTAATGTTGGATATTAAATCCCTTTATACATCTATACCACATCGAGAGGGTTTGAAATGTATTGGTGAACAATTAAATAGAATGGCTCTCTACTCACCCAGGGAACGCATGTTCATTATGGATTTACTTGAAATAGTGTTGACAAGGAACTAAGGGTACGGCTATGGGGGCCAATATGGCCCCAACATACACATCTTTTTATGTACATGAATTTGAGAACAAATTTCTCTACATCAATGAAAGTTTTAAGGAACACTGTAAATTTTGGAAAAGGTATATTGATGATGTTTTTATGGTTTGGACAGGGGATAATATCTCCCTCATGGCTTTTTTTAATGAATTGAATTAATTTGATCCAAATCTTCAATTTACCATCAATTACGACTTACATACTCAAAACTTTCTAGACATAACTGTCTCATTGAGAGATGGTTCATTGTTGACAGATGTGTTCAGGAAAGACACAGATAGGAACAACCTTTTGTTTTTTTCCAGTTTTCATCCCCCACAAACGATTAGGAGCCTTCCTTTCAGTCAACTCCTAGGGGCCAAACGAATTTTTAATAATGAGACACGTCTGAATGAACAGTTTCAAGATTTTTTTTGGTCAGTTTGAAAGCAGGGGATATCCAGTTGATTTATTACAAATTCATAAATTAAAAGTTGATTCAATTCCCTGTGCTAGTCTTATTCAGAAAAAATCCACTAAGAGGACATTGAATGATAGAATTCCCTTTGTGGTACCATATGGTTATCATATCCCACCCTTAAAAAGGATATTCAGAAAACAATGGTTTTATTATCAGAGGATAAAATTCTAGCAAGTACCTTTAAGGATTTTTCTTTATTCTCTTATAAGAGGAATCACAATTTGAGAGATACTTTGGTTAAGGCGAATATAGGAACTGGGCAGAATAGAGTAGCCGATAGTATTATTGTGAACGGCACGTTTCCATGTAACAATTGTGCGCAATGTAACTCAATACAACTAGGTGATACTATTACACATCCTAGATCTGGTAAACATTTGACCATCAGAGGTCAGTTTACTTGTAACTCCAATTTTGTGGTCTATGTTATTAAATGTCCATTTGTTTTAGCCTATGTTGGCGAGACCACCAAACCTATCCGAGACAGGATCAAACAACATAAAACAGCAATAGGTAAACTTCATCCCTCTGCCCCTGTAGCCCATCACTTCATACTTTTAGGCTACAATAAAAGTCAACTCAAATTTCAGGTGGTTGATGGGGTTGGCCCTTTAAGGAGAGGTGGAAATAGACAAAAATTACTTTTCGAAAAAGAAGCACTTTGGATCCATAAAATGGATTCTATGACTCCCTATGGCTTAAATAGGGAAATCACATGGGGTACATTTGTCTAGGGACTATGGTTTCATTGAGATCTCTCTTTTTTTGAGAGTATGAATAGTTGTTATGAAGAATGAATTGCGGGAAATTGTCCTTTCAAATATGTCTTTTATATATGGGCATTTAACTTTTTGTTTTTTTCATTTTGCATTATGGTGCTTTAATATATTTAGTTTTGTTTATCTATTATATTCATACTGTATTTATGTATGATACTTCTAAACAAGCCTTTATACGTGTGTAGAACATTTTACATTAATACGTTAATTGCTTGTTTAATTCATGTACGTAATTTCATGTATAACTACTTGTCACGTAAAATTCCTGTGTTCGCAATATCAGCTGTTTGTATTTGTGAGTGTCTGCGCATGTCTGTGATGTCTCTGTCATTCTTGTCTGATATTCAGAGTGGTGACGCTATGTGGGCGTTACTACTGCACACAGTGAGTACGCTTGAAAAGAGGTTTTTTTTTCCAAAGTTTGACAGGCCAAGTTGAAGGGCGGAGCCCGAAACGCGCATTGCCTGCTGTTGTTGAAGTGACGTCAGACGCCAATAGAGCATGATGCTCGCATGCTGGTTTGGATCGCTGACAGCCTGATACACGCTGGGGATTGCCACAATCATTTTGCCGCTGTTGGATGTCTTCCTATGGACAGTGTTTACCTAGCATTCTGAGACCCTACACGGATTGGGTGAGATCGCTCACAGAGCACTACTCCTACACAGTTGCCATTCACCGGCGGACTTTGGTCCTCGAGTGCCGGAGCAGTTTAACACTTTTTCTCAAATCACACATTGAGGATATTGGAAATATCCATATGAATTTAGCAATATTGTATGCATGTCTCTGCCTTATTTGACACTTTGGGAGATATATTGTTACATATTCCTGATTGTTTGGCATAACTTGTCATCTTTTTAACTGTCAGCTTATTAACCACATTATCATACTCTGCATGAATCGCTGCAAGTGCATGAACTGCCTTATCTTGCTTGTTCAATTCATTGCTTGCATCTAACTTCATTATGCCCATGGTTTTCATACATAGCCAGGGTTTTGACTTTTTGCTCTAGAGTCTGACCTCCACCACTCATTATTTTTTTGCTGCTTGATAACTGGGGACGCCCAGTTTGCATGGATGTGTGTATGTTTGTTGCATCTGTGTTCATTTATGGATTGCAATTAGGATGCTTTGCTTTTCTTTTTGATGTCTGTTTTCATTAAATTTTCTCTTTATGCTCATTAATGCATTTTCTTTATTCATTTACTTAATATCCTCATCATTAGTGCGGAGACTTATATTTGTATTTATACTATTTGTGGGTGTATAGGTAGTAGTGCACCCTGGTCTCGGGCACTTATAATAGTTTGCTCACTCATTAAGTACATTTACATTCATATTAGTGCTTATCCTCTTATTGTGTGTTGATATATATAAAACAAAGAATGTCTAGGCACTCCATGTGCATAAAAATCCACAATTAAAATCACAAATGCATCAGCAGATAAAAACACCGCTTTAGACCGACATTAGTAATGAGGACAGCTGGGCCCATTTTATGCACATGGAGTGCCTGGACATTCTTTGTTACATATAAAATCTTTTAGCGTTTTGGATGAATAATGCTGTTTACAGAGCACTCATAATCTGCATCCTCAACGTCTGACGTCTTCCCTTGCTCCATAGTGCTGTAGTAGGAATTAGGAAGAGGGTAAGGCAGAGCGCATCGCTAAAGCCTGTTCAGTATATATATATAGTGAAGATTGGATTGGCCGTGTTAGTCCAGTAGATAAGATGCTGAAATAACAGAGTATTGCAGTATGCAGTGATTCCTTTTTTATTGGACTAACATATTTCAAAGACAAGCTTTCAAGAGTTTTCCTCCCTTCCTCAGGTCTGAAACAATACTGATCAATCTGATATAGAAACACATCACATACAGCAAATGGAAGGGAGGGAGGGGGTGAGAGGGGTGTCATAAAAAGCAGAGGATGTGTCTGAAGGAGAAAATAGCTGAGAATTGCCAGAAAGAGTAAATAAACAGAGGAGAGTAAATAGGCAAGTTGAGAGGAAAAACAAAAGTAAACCAATATAGGACAATAAGATGAGGGATTATAGAAAGTTTTGGTAGTGTGTGGGAAAGCCAGAGTCTACATTAAGTCCTTCATTTCTGGTGTTGAAATGTGTGATAATTTTAATCTCAAACGTCTTTCGTTCATGAGAGTCTTTGAAATTCCCTTTCAGAACTTTAATCCTGAGGTTTAGGATAGAGTGACCATTCTGGGTGAAGTGATTACCAACAGGGGTACAATATTCATTCTCCTTGATCGAGATTCATTCTGAGATGCAGCTTTAGGCCAGTTTCTCCAATGTATCAACCTCTGTCACACGCTGTACACTGTATCATGTACACCACATTATCAGATGGGCATGAATAGGATCCTTTAATATTATATGATGTGTTATTGTGTCTGGCTGTGTTGTTGTCACATATATGTTGACACAGTTTGCAGAGTAATTTGTTGCATTGTGCAGTGCTATTCTGATTCTGTGTAAGCTTCTGTTCTGTGGTTAATTAGCTGCGGACCAATCTCTGTCTCAGGTTAGGTGGTTGTTTGAATGCTATTATGGGGGGGTTCAGGAAATATTTTTTGCAGTGTGGGGTCCTCTGAAATTAGTGTTTGTAGCTCTTTAATAATTTTGCGTACTATTTCCAGAATAGGGTTGTAAGTGACTACTAGAGGGGTTCTTGTTTTGTTTTCCTTTTCTTTGTATTGTAGGAGCCTTTCCCGGGTTTTTTTAATGGGGTATATATATACAGGTATAGGTATATACAGATATATATAGAAAGATGTATTTACAATAAAAAGTACATTATCCTGTAAGTGAAGAACATTAGAATTTGAAATGTGTACAGTAAATATAGAGCAAAACATATACATACATATATATAACTTCATATAAAGCACTCATTGGACTTTGGTCATCTTAAGCAAATTCTTTTTTATTGGTGTGACATTTTGGGATACAAACAATCCCTTCTTCTGACAATCAAATAGTGAAAAAAAAAAAAACATTTATAAGCCTATTAAACTGAACACCAAAAGCACAACTAATCAAATCAAATTGTGTGCAAAGAATTGTCAAAACTTCCTTATATAGAAGAAGATACATTGAGATCCATATCAGGATCCAACTCACTTCATATTATGTGCAAGATGCTACATCAAATCTCCTTCTAGCATGAACTCAGTGTCTCCAAGTCAAATACCGTGGATCGGCCGACCTGCGATTGCGAACTTTCAAACAACTCAGCTTGGTCACAATGCACACTACAACTATTTACAAATCACTGTGACCTAATTGGTCTACTCATCAGGCAACACGCCTGGTTGTCAAGCTCACCACTCTCATAGGTAAAAACAGAGTTGGGGGTGTGTCCCCGCCTGGTGAAGAAACAATCTCAATTGTCAACATTACCATGGGAGAGTTACGCCCACTGGGGGATGTCATAACTCATATACACCAACCTGATAGGTAAGCGGGGTGTAATGAGCTGCCCAAATGGGCGTTAACTGTTAAATGTAAACAAACACATTATAGTCAAATTCGGCAGCAATACATCTTTACATTTCAACATTGTCTGTCATCAGCTATACATTAAATTGGGACATATAGGACTATATCTGCGCAGTTTACATGTTCTTATGATGATTTGCACTCCGGTAAAGTAACTCTTGGCAACCATCAAAATACACCCTATACCCTCAGTACTAATCATGACCTAAACAATGTAAAGAGAACATGCAGAATTAATCTATTCTCTTAATCTCAATTCACACCAAGTGACCCATAGGTCTCTAGTTATCAAGCCGTCAACCGCAACTACGCTGGAATTCCTCAGCGTATTTGTGGCAAGGCTGATTCGCCTTAGTTATCAAGCCCTACAGTCCGGCAAAAGTAGAATATAGGGACGTAACCTACGATCCAGGTTACGTCACTCCAGATGTTCTGAATGCAAGTTCAGCACAATCTGACTACTTTTGGTAGTTATCAAATTACTAACAGATACGCTCGCCACTATTCCAGGCCAGCGTACCTGGATTTCAATCCGCCGCCCTGGAGGCAGCGGATCCCATAGGAATCAATGGGAGTCTGACCATAGCGAAAGCTCATGTTCGCTGCTGCTCAATATCCCATTGATTCCTATGGGAGATGTCTGCACCTAACACCCTAACATGTACCCCAAGTGTAAACACCCCTAATCTGCCCCCCTACACCGCCGCAACTAAATAAACTTATTAACCCCTAAACCTCCGCTGCCGGACACCGCCGCACTATAATAAACATGTTAACCCCTAAACTGCCGCTCTGGGACCCCGCCGTCACCTACATTATACATATTAACCTCTAATCTGCCGCCCCCTATACAGCCGACACCTACATAAACTTATTAACCCCTATCCTGCGGATCCCAGACCCCGCCACAACTAAATAAATTGTTTACCCCTAAATCGCCACTCCCGGACCCCGCCACCAGCTATATTAAAGTTATTAACCCATATCCTGCCCCCCCTATACCGCCGCCACCTATAGTAAAATTATTAACCCCTAAACCTGTCTAACACTAACCCTAACCCCCCCTAACTTAAATATTATTTTAATAAATCTAAATAATATTACTCGTATTAACTAAATTATTCCTATTTAAAACTAAATACTTACCTGTAAAATAAACCCTAAGCTAGCTACAATATAACTAATAGTTACATTGTAGCTAGCTTAGCTTTTATTTTTATTTTACAGGCAAGTTTGTATTTATTTTAACTAGGTAGAATAGTTACTAAATAGTTATTAACTATTTAATAACTACCTAGCTAAAATACTTACAAAATTACCTGTAAAATAAATCCTAACCTAAGTTACAATTAAACCTAACACTACACTATCATTTAATTAATTAAATTAAGTAATTACAATTACCTACAATTAAATTAAATTAAATAAACTAAACTATAGTACAAAAACAAACAAACACTAAATTACAGAAAATAAAAAAGAATTACAAGAAGTTTAAACTAATTACACCTAATCTAAGCCCCCTAATAAAATAATAAAGCCCCCCAAAATAAAAAAAAATGCCCTACCCTATTCTAAATTACAAAGTAACTAACTCTTTTACCAGCCCTTAAAAGGGCTTTTTGCGGGGCATTGCCCCAAAGTAATCAGCTCTTTTACCTGTAAAAGAAAATACAACCCCCAACATTAAAACCCACCACCCACATACCCCTACTCTAACCCACCCAAACCCCCCTTAAAAAAACCTAACACTAACCCCCTGAAGATCACCCTACCTTGAGCCATCTTCACCCAACCGGGCCGAAATCTTCATCCAAGTGGCGCAGAAAAGGTCCTCCATCCAGTAGAAGTCTTCATCCAGGCGGCGTCTTCAATCTTCATCCATCCGGAGCGGAGCGGAGCCATCTTCCAAGAAGCTGACGCGGAGCCATCCTCTTCAACCGACGACTGAACGACGAATAACGGTTCCTTTAAGGGACGTCATCCAAGATGGCATCCCTCGAATTCCAATTGGCTGATAGGACAAATTGCGTCCTCTATATGCAACAGGAGGCACATCCCATTGTTTAAATGAAAATGTCTCATCCATTTGTATGAGTTTCCATTCTTCCCTCAGGGCTTTGATAATGTGAGATTTGTCAGGTGTATAAGTGGTTACAAAAGTGAGGCATTTACGATTGCTTGTAATATCATCCCTATCATTGCCTGTTTCTCTAATGGCTTGTTCTCTCATTTCAAGTAGTTTATTCCTCTGATAGCCCAGCTGGGTGAATCTGTTTGTCATTTCATCAAGTTGGTCATATAGTCTTTCACTGTTGGTATTGTTTCTGATGACCCGCTGGAATTGGGCTTTAGGAATATTGTGGATTAGTGACAGTTGATGACAACTCTTGGTGTGTAAAATGGAGTTCCTATTGTTATTTTTTCTAAATATGGTTGTGCCCAATTCATTTTCATGCTTGAAGACTCTCACATCCAAGTAGTCTAGGGTCTCTTTGCGGCTTGTATGTTGAAACCTGATCGAGCTTGGTATCTCATTTAAGGAGTGAACTCAATATTTCAGAGATTCCTCATCACCATTACAAATTAGAAATAAATTGTCTATATATCGACAATAAAAGCTGATATGTTGTTGCTTGAACACTTTCATTTGATTCATCTCATATTTTGCCATGAACAAATTTGCCAGCAATTGGGCTACATTTGACCCCATCGCTGTACCTGAGATCTGTAAGTGGAAGGTCTTCTCAAGTTTTTAGTTAGATATATTGCCAGCAGACCAATTAAGATTTCTTCTATTTGACCCACATAGGGAATCCTTCTGAGACTTTTTGCGACTGCTTCAATGCCCAATTGCTGTGGGATAACTGTATATAAGCTAGATACATCCAGAATAACCAGTAAGTCCGCTTCACAGACCCCAGTCAATTGTGTAATTTAGTTAATGAAACTTGAGGAGACCTGTATGTATGAGCGCATCTGTTCAACCCATGGTTGTAAGAAAAAAGCCACAAATTGTGCCAGTGGTTGGATCAGGTCCTTATTTGGACCTTATTCTTAGAATTGATATTCAATTAGGGCAGGTATCCACAAGTCTTTTTAGGAAACCCATTATGTCCAATGCAATACTCCATGCATGCAGCAATCATCCTAAGCATACCGGCTTTGGAGTGGCAAAGGGACAATTTATTTGTATAAAATGAAATTGTACAAATGAAACTGATTTTGTTAAGGAAAGTGAGTGTCTTAAAACACAGCTGTTTGAGAGATGCTATTCAAAGAAAGTTATCAATAGGGCTTTGTTAGAGTTAACACATATGGATAGAAACCTTATGCTAACCCATAACCCAAACACACAGTGTCTGAAAAAATTTGACAATTCTAAATTAATCTTTATCACCACATACAGTGCAGTGCACAATTTAAGGAAATCTGTGACATAATTGCAAAACATCTCCCAATTTTGACAGCGGAAGACAGCCTCAAAGAATATGTTAAAAATGGCTGCAATTTTGTAGCTAGAAGAGGCTGTACTTTGGGCAATATGTTGTCGTCCAGTATGTTCAAAAAACAGAAAACGAATGTCAGCAAAGGTCATTATAAATGCCATTTCACTAAATGCATTGCCTGTGGTTGTACGAGGGTTACCAAACAATTTCAATCTAAAGTAACCCAAAAAGTGAACAATCTAACAAGTTGCACAAATTGTTGTACTTTCAATGTCATTTATTTAGTGGAATGCACCTAATGTGATAAACAATATGTGGGTTGCTCCTCTAGGGAGGTATTTGTTTGCATAAGAGAACAGCTTAATAACATTGACAATGGCACAGAGTGCTCAGATCTAGCGAGACATTTTATTAACCATCATGGGAAAAATGTAAGCAGTTTTCACTGGCAGGTAATAGAACAGATCAAAACCCCAGAAAGAGGGGGTGATATAGCTAGCAAGCTTTTATACCAGGAGGCTTTCTGGATATTTCAATTGAAAACCAGGAAACCCTATGGGTTTAATATCGATATTATCAATTTCTGGCAGCAGGAGAAATAACAATTCTGTACTCTGAATCTTCTGTGTGCCAGTCTGTATCATGAATTATATATTCATTTTATTGTTAATACACACTGAGCAGTGTTTTGGTTAATAACAATTCAATTCATAATTGTTTAATAATTATTTACAGCTTGAGCTAGTTGATGACCTGAACACCGGGCTATTTAAGTTCCGGTTCATCATTATGTCTATGAGTAAGGCTAATCTATAGCTGAAACACGTAAGACACTTTGTCTTGCTGTTCTTATGCTTTGATATTTTTTAACAACAATTTTTGTACTCCAATAAAGCTTTTTTTGTATTATACTTCAGTGCCTTGAGTTTCACATAGTCTCTGTGTATATACTCGATACTATCGTTCTACCTAATGGTTTGCAGGGGTTCTTGTGGATTTTCAGTAGTGTGTATAGTTTAGGAATTGCTGGAAACTGATGAGTCAGAAAACCAAGATCATCTGTCGAAATCATCTCTGCACTCCTCCAGATGTTTAACTGTTTTTTTCTTTCTTGAAGCCGATAGTTGGATTACTTTTAAGAGACAAATACATGTTGTCATCATGGAGTTGCCATAGCACTTCTTTTCTATAATCACTTAGATCCATTAGCCAATTCCTCCTTTATCTGCAGGTATAATAATTATAGACTTATGGCTACTTAAAGCCCTGAGTGCTTGTCTCTCTGTTTTAAGTAGATTATCACTCCAGGGGTGAGGAGACTCTTCCTGTATCTGTTGTGTCAGATATCTAGTGATTGTTGAGATGGATGGATTTTTGAGACAGGGTCAAAAGTTCCCTTTGGATTGAAGGGGCAAATTACTTCAGACTCAGCTCTAAAGAATTCTTTAAGACGTACATTTCTCACAAAGCGTTGGATGTCTATATAGGTGTCAAAGTCAACCTTCTTACCAGACGGTACAAAATATGAAGTTATGTTTGATGACCACAGATAGCACCATGACAGTTGGTGACGGTTGGTGAGAGTGCAAAAACACCACATTTTGTGTATATATATATATATATATATATATATATATATATATATATATATATATATATATATATATATATATATATATATATATATATATATATATATATATATATATTTATTTATCCTTTGGGGATAAATACATAGTGCTTGATTACAAATCATTATTGTATATTTTTTTGCCCTCAGCCCTTCACAATCACGATCAGTCAATCTGCTATTGCAAGTTTTTGATTGAACAATTTATCATATAAATTTGAACACAGCTAATAAACATATAACCTCCATTAATGAAGCTGCTTACGCAGCTTTGGGACTGGTTCAGGGCAGGCCCGCATGAGAAAGTTAAGAAGCAGTGGTCATACAACCTCAGAGGGTGGAAAGTCAGACAACCAAGACTCAGTCATCTGGGATACCTGAGAAGCCCTGCTATTGTGCAATTGGTCGAGTGAGAGCAGGGGGAGAGACTGCACGACTGATTGCTTGTGCATTCTTCATTTTCTAAAGTCAGAGGACCAGAAGACATACAGACATGTTCTTTCTATGAGAACCTTTTCCTCAAAAAAGATTAATAAATGGGGGTCATAGCATAACCTATACTTTCAATGACAAGCACACTCATTAAGCTCATATTACAAGTGCATGATCTAAATTATATTGTGCTTTGAAATAGAATGTATAATGCTATAAAATAAATATATTTTAGTTGAACTAAAAGGACATAAACCGGGGGTGACTTCCTGTGGGAGGAGCGTGAGGAGGACGTGCACGCTTGAGCTCTGTGAGAGGGAGCCAACTCACTATCATACCCCGCCAAAAGCTACTCCTATTGCTGGGGGTGAGAGCCCTGCTTGGGGAGATAAAATACCATCAGGAGTGGAAGTCTAACTATACCTAAGTAAAGGCCGGTTGGTCCCGGCTGGGGACACGCATCACAACGCTCTGAAGACTGACCCAGACTCCCGACTTTGACCAGTCTTAACGCCACTGTGTGTGGGACATTCTCCCTGGTTTGCGAGTAAGGCTTGCTGCTGTCTTCAAAAAATCTGCCGGAAACGTCATTTGTTCACAGCACCGGGTGCAGATGGGAGGTGTCTCGACTGCAGCCGGGTAGACGGAGGAGCAGTGAAGGAGTTGTGGAGCGGCGGCCTGGAACGCTGCATAAAGAGTATCACAGGAGCGCAAGTATCATTTTTATTAAAATATGGGCGGTCATTGTCTGGAGGGTCTGTGCAAAAGGGGTCATTGATGTGTCTATGTTGTCTGCCTGGTAAAGGAGCCAGTGTGAGAGGCTGGAGTTTAACAAAGATCCCGGCTTGAGGAATAGAGTTTAAAGGGAGCGCTGTGATAGCGGGAGAGTGTGTGGTGACTCAGAAAAATCTCCCCATTAAAAGCAAAGCCTGACACAAAGGGCAAGGGAGAGTAACATAATAGTATCGGTTCTGAACTGTTCTGGACTGTGAGAACTCATTCAATAAATGAGCCGTAAGTCAACAGGCTCCTGAAAAGCGGAAATGTTGTTTATAACAGATGAATAATATCTGAAGGGGAGTGCTACGATGTGTGAGAAGAGGCTGTAAATTTGGAAACCATATTTTGTGTTTGGTTACTGTTGCATTTTGTCATTTTCTGTACACAAGAGCATGCAGGGAACGCTAAGGCCAGAACAGATTAGTGGAACTGTTTGTTGAGAATCTGCAGCTGACTGATATATAACGGAAAATTAACGATATAGAAGTTTCAATATCTGGAGATAAAAAGAGGACTAACAATAAAACCTCCCAATTACACATATGGACTGAGAGAGCAGCAAATAGTTAAAGCTAACACTGTGACAATTGCTATCTGATGCATTCATTGAGTTGCCTTTCGTTTTAACTATTATGTATGCTGGCAAGGAAAGACTCTGATTATATTCATTTGTAGATATTTCCTAGGTGGTTATAACATCTGTTCAGGGTGACAGAGCCCTGCTGTCGCTGTTTTGCTGGTTGTCAGTAGGAATACATCGTTGTACTGTATAAGTTAAGAAAATACAGTGTTAAGGAAAAAGGATACTGAGGATTAAAAAAAAAAAAAATCACATTAGTAAAATGTAGTACACTTGCAACCACTGTTGCAGTAGCACTTTAGGCACTATTAGTTAAGATCAGTATAAAAACGTGCCTCCCTGATAGGGACTGACTAGAAATAGCCCCGGCATCCAGCAGGCCGAATTAGTGGAAATTGTGTTTAAGTAAAAACTTAAAACTTCAGGGTTTAGGCTCTGTAGAATATTGGTTTAAAGATATATTGCTAATATAGACGCAGCAAGGCATTGTAGGCTTGCTTGTTTGTATATAAGTGTGCAAAAATCACTGTTTTCTGATATAAGTTATTGCTTTTCACCTGTTTGATTGGTTGTCAGCTATCTGATGGTGCATGGTATTATGTTTCTGAAATTGGTAGCAAACGAATCACAATAGACCACACAAAACACCAGCTTAATAGAAAGGCTGAACAACAGGCCACGGTAGGAATATATAATAGGTTTTTGTAGTCTAATCTTCAGGGGGATAAATTAAAATATTGAAGTATCTGGGCAGGATACGAGTACAAGACCGAAAATCGTATCACATAGAGAGGTGTTCTGCCCTTCCTTATTAATTTTTAAGGAACCAAACAAAACGCACAAGTTAAACCACATTGGCGTATAAGCCACGGCTTTAGGAAGTGAGAAACCAACTCTAGAATTTACTTATAAGTGGAACACAGGGAAAGGGGAGAAAAAGGAGTAGAAGGGAAGGAGGAGAAGGAGAGAGAAAACAAAAAAAGAGTCAGATTATCTTTGCCCTAGTTAGAAGTGTACATATTCTAGTCATTTTTAGAGAGAGGTTTCACTAGTCTCGATGGACAAATACATGACAAGCATAAAAAATAAGTCTCCTGCCATGCCTCCAAGAAAAGATAGGAAACAGAGATTAGGACAAGAAGCAGGCAGCGAGGTTAACCCGGAAAGTCCCTCTGTAAATCAGGACACACAAATGACTATAAACCAATTAGCGGATCTTTTACTCCCACAGTTTGAATTGGTGAAAAAGGATATTGCAGATTTATCGCAGGAGATCAGGCAGTTTTCAGTCAGAATGGCAGAAATAGAGTCTAGGGTCTCAGAAACAGAAGATAAACTAAATATCCAAGACATAAATATGAAGGAAAATACAGATAAAATCAAGGCACTCATGTTAAAGGTGGAAGATCTGGAGGATAGATCCCGCCGAAACAATGTTAGGGTAGTGGGACTTCCAGAGAGTAGAGAGTTCCAGGACCTTTTAAAATTTGCAGCAACTACACTTCCCAAGCTATTAGGGATTCAGGCAGAAAGAGACTCACTTCAGGTAGAACGAGCACATAGGGTAGGAAGTGCTAGGGCTTATACAGATGGAAATACACGTCCCAGGATGGTTTTAATTAGGTACTTGAACTTTCAGGACAAGATTAATATAATGCAACATTTCAGGAAACTACAAACATTAACAATTGAAGGAAAGAAAATCCTGTTGTTTCAGGACTTTTCGTTCGAGACTGCCTCCAGAAGGAAGGTTATGGCTCCATTTTGTTCAGGGTTGATTAGAGCTGGGCTTAAAGCAGCACTGATCTACCCTGCCAAAATAACGGTTTTAACCATGTAAGGGAGATTAGTGTTAAACTCAGTAAAAGAAGCACAATATTTTTGCCAGGAGAATAACATAGAAGTCTGAATGGGTATTATCATGTTACAAGGTCATCAAAGGTAATAAGAATGCATATGATTTTTAAATGTTCAAGAGGGAATTTTTATACTGTAAGGGCATTAAAGACTAGAAGTCAGTATCAAAATTTTAAGATAGTCAGCACAATAAAAAGTTATGGGAAAGGGGGGAGTATGGGCGGTTTTTGTGTTTTTGTTTTTTTTTCTTCTCTCCCCTTCCTCTTTCTTCTTTCTCTTTTTGCTCTCTTTTTTCCTCTTTCCTTAGATTAAAATGTCAGAACCTTTAAAATTAGTGCCGTGGAATGTGGGGGGTATAACCTCCCCCATTAAAAGGACATTTTTTTTGAGATTGTTAAAAGGCGAGAAGGCGGATATTATTTTTATGCAGGAACTGCACCTGAAGGATCATGAGAGTAAATATATCTCTGCTAAAAACGTAAGGGTGGATTTTCTTAGTGAGAAATGGGCAGGGGAAGGTCTCAAAGCAAGGGCTAAGTTTCAAGGATATCAGGGGGTTTCAGCCAAACATTTGGTTAAAATAGTAAAGTTCAGACAAAAGAAAAACAGAATAGCAACAATAAAAGATGGCAACAAGGTAATAACTCAAGCAACAGAGATTAGGGAAGTATTCTATAAGTATTTTCATAGCATATATACCAGCGGTGGAATAGATGAAAAAGCTAAGGCAAAATTTTGGGAAAAAAATCAAATTACCTAATATATCAGCAGGTGATCTAGAACATATTAACGCGGCTATAACAGAGTCAGAAATTGCCAAAGTAATACAAAAGATTAAATCTGGAAAAGCAGCAGGCCCTGATGGTCTCCCGATCGAATGATTATTTCTTATCACAGGCCTTAAAATCTCCTTACTTCTCAGATTCAATTGTCACCTTGATATACAAGAAGGGCAAAAATCCAGATGATTTATCGGCATATTGCCCAATCTCCCTGTTAAATCAGGACTATAAAATCCTGATGTCAATCATTGCTGATAGATTAAAGAGAGTCATAGGCAAATTGATACATACAGACCAGGCTGGCTTTATCCCAAATAGGAACTCGGTTCGGAACATGAGAAGAGTATTGACAGCTGTGGACCATTTTCACCAGATCGGCCAGCAGAGCCGAAGGGAAGGTCATAACAATAAGGAAAAAGATTTTGCTTTAATTTTGCTGAGAAAGCTTTCGACTCCATTGAATGGAACCATCTCATAACCTCCCTTGAAAACTTTGGTTTCTCTGGCCGGTTGGTCGATCTGGTGAGAATGGTCTACAAGGAACCTAGGTCACAGCTTCTAGTGAATGGGGAATTAACGCAACATATTATTCTAGAAAAAGGAACCCGTCAGGGTTGTCCACTATCCCCGCTCCTATTTGATCTCGCCTTAGAACCCTTGGCAGTATATCTACGCCAAACAATACAACCAGTCAAGATTGGTAGGGAGACTTTACTCATTTCGCTTTATGCCGACGACATACTCTTATTTTTACAAGACACGGTAAATTCCATCCCATGTGTTTTGGAAATTATTACAGATTACAGCACTTTCTCTGGGTATAAAATTAATCCTAAAAAATCAGAGCTATTATGGGTTAACAAAACAAGGCAAAGTTACAATTACATTTTTAGGGAAGTAAGAGCCATCAACTATCTAGGGATTAAGATTACTAGGAACCCCAGGGATTGGTATCAATTAAACTTCAAGGAATTCTTTGATAAAAATTCAAGCTAATCTGAACAAATGGAACCTACTTTTTTTGTCAATCTCGGCTAGATGCATGATAATTAAGACAATTATATTTCCTAAAATCTTATTTTTGTTGCAAAACTTACCCCTCCTCGTTACAAGGAAAGATATAATTAAATACAATAAAGCCTGCTCTTCCTTTATTTGGGGGAAGAAGAGACCAAGAATCTCTATAGATAAAATGAGCAACTCTAAAACATATGCAGGATTCTCTATTCCAAATATTACATATTACAATTTAATAGCTCTGGCCAAATTCGGACTAGACTGGCTTACTAAATCAGAATACGTAACATACTATAAGTTAGACGCAGAGCTGATCAGACCTTTTAGTCCCCTAGCCATGCTACATTGTCCATACAGGAAGCTGCCCCAGAATGTAGATAGTATGTTAACATTTGCTAATATTATTAAAGGGTGGCAGCTATATTGCTCTTTAGTGGGACAGGAATTTCGTGTGTCCCCATTTTTACCGATTATCGGGTGTGTGGATTTCCCATCAGGTCTTAATCATAAAGTATTTTTCGACTGGAGGGAGAAAGGCCTAATTTACTTTGCGCAGCTAAAAAATGATAGGGATGGTCAGACTCGTACTTTTCAGAGTCTTGCAGAACAATATCACCTCCCAACCAATAACTTCTATGCATACCTGCAGGTACGCCATTATATTGAAAGAGCTAATAGAGAAGTGGTAACTGAATGGGGACTGGCTCAAATAGCACCGGGCTTAAAACTTTATCAAGCAGGGAAACGTTCAATTTCCTGGTGGTATCAAAAAATTCTGACAAATAAGGGGTTGGAACATATTAACCTGGTCAAGGGAAAATTTAATAAATATTTTGAAAGGTTACAAGGAGAGGACATATTACAAAGTATCGAACTTACGGCTGAGGCGACCTCATGTACTAGCTGGAGAGAATCACAGTGTAAAATCATAAACAATTTCTATTTGACTCCAGCTAGAATGGCCAAATGGACGGAGTCAAAGGCAGGGAGCTGTTTCAAATGTACTTGGGCAGGGGCAGACCTTCTACATTGTATTTGGAGTTGCCCAAAAGTTAGGCAAGGATGATTATAAGGCGCACTCTCACACACTGTAATTATTTTGCACTTAGATGTGTATAGTATATACTCCTATGTTGAGTCAAGCTTCAAACTGTGTAGCGATATACATGCTTTTTTTTTCTTCTGTATAAATATATACTCTCTCTAGTTCACCTCACCGCAGTATGCACAAGAACATAGATTAGAATGTGTGATGTAAATATGAGTATCTATTACATCTATCGGTATCTCTATAAACCAAAAAAGAGATTACCTTGTATCCACTGTGAAGTTCTATGTGTTCCTGCGTGGGTGGTAACGAGGCTCCTTGCAACCTGGAGATGAGACACTCCTTAGTCTCACGAAAAGGGATTCCTGGATACTGTGTGATTGATCTGCTGCAAGGAAGACACTTCAGCCGCCTAGTTTGCAAGTAAAAACCGACTTTATTTAAAGTCAAAATTAAGCATGGTACAAGTGTGCTCGGGAGGGAGCACTAAGAATGAAGCGTCCGACGCGTTTCCTGCCCGGAGGCACTTCGTCAGGGACTAATGCACAGTAAATCACTTGGTTCTTTTAAACACATAGCATTTCCTGTTACGTTTGCTTACCTGTGTTACAGCACACCTGTTGGTATTAATTAAGACGGATACTTCGCGGTATTGGTCTCTTCACACACAGCATGTCCGTGCATGCGCTACGGACCACACACAGCCACATCACAGTATATATATCTTGTATCAATTAGTGTCTCTGTCTGTCTAATAGCTGTATTTTTTGAGTTTCACTAGGGGTTTAAGTCACAAGATAAGTCATAGAACACGAAATAAAAATAATAAAAAATAAAAAATAATAAAAAATAAAAAAACAAAAAATGAAATATAAATAAGAAACGACATTTAGGAAAAACACCAAATATAGGAATAAAAACGAGGAGATAAAATAACACAAAATTAAATAAAATGAAATATGAAAAATGATAAGAGATAAGAAATGATGACGAGAGTTAAATATGTCAGAAAGTCAGTGGGTTTGACAATAGGTAATAATGATTTAAACAAAATATAAATTTATATACATTGATACTAGGTTAAACCCATTGGAAATAAATAAATAAAGAGATAAATAAATTTTGACCTACACAGAGCATATTCAACATAGAGGAATTGGAGCTTAAATATTGGAAGCCTAAAAGAGGGAATACAGTGTTACACAATATAATGTAATATAACATATAACATATGTATCAAAATAGAGATGAACTTGTTTTTGGTAGATCTGTATATATAAGGGGATGTTTAGCGAATTCTCTTTTCTTCTCCTCTCTCAGTATAATATCGAACAAATTTTAATAGGTAACATGTAATGAGATAAAGATCGCATATAAGAATAGCATTTTTTGATACCATTTTTGTTTTCATTAACATTTTTTATTTATATTTTTTATAAACATATTAGCTTGAAATGATTCTTAAGATACTGTTACGTAATTGCTCTATCAGTGTTACTTTTAAAGTGCAGCAATAGCCGGAAGCGCTTTGGTTTTTTCTCATACAGCTATTAGACAGACAGAGACACTAATTGATACAAGATATATATACTGTGATGTGGCTGTGTGTGGTCCGTAGCGCATGTGCGGACATGCTGTGTGTGAAGAGACCAATACCGCGAAGTATCCATCTTAATTAATACCAACAGGTGTGCTGTAACGCAGGTAAGCAAACGTAACAGGAAATGCTATGTGTTTAAAAGAACCAAGTGATTTACTGTGCATTAGTCCCTGACAAAGTGCCTCCGGGCAGGAAACGCGTCGGACGTTTCATTCTTAGTGCTCCCTCCCGAGCACACTTGTACCATACTTAATTTTGACTTTAAATAAAGTCGGTTTTTACTTGCAAACTAGGCGGCTGAAGTGTCTTCCTTGCAGCAGATCAATCACACAGTATCCAAAAGTTAGGCAATACTGGGCAAAGGCTCAGTATTGGTTGAACTGTCACCTTCAGAGTAAAATTGAGTTACAGGCAGAACATATATTTTTCCTTAAAAAGTCGGCCATTACGGGGGATAGACAACTGGTTAATTTAGTCATACTGGTAGCGCGTAGTCTGCTTTTCAAAAAATGGAGACAAAGAGAAATTCCCTGCATGAGGGAAGTTACTAATACCATTAAAACACAGATGTTGGTAGAAAGGCAGAATCTCAAGGTAGATTCAGAAAAGCAGTTTAAGAATTATTTTAAAAAATGGGGAAGCCTGATTAGTTCTTGGACATCAGAGCAGCAGGGTCATTTTCTAAAGCCTTTTCAGAACGCAACACCATTTTTAAACCTGATTGTATCCGGGGTACTGCCTAGGTCTTGGCTAATAGAGAGGGCCAGCTGATACAGATGAATGTTAGGGTTTTTTTTTTTTTGTTTGTTTTTTTTTTCTCTTTTCTTTTCACTCCGCCCTCCCCCCCCCCTCTCCCTTATGTTTCAGCGTTATGTGCTCCCTGGCGGGGTTTTTTTGTGTTGAGGTACGTAGATTCCCAACTAAGTAAAAATCAAATGTTTGCAGATCAGAATTGTTTTTCTTTTGTTTTTTTCTCTTTTATCTTCTTTTCGGAAGGAGTATTGTCAGTTTGAAAAAGTGAGGTCAAGACATGTATGATATAAAGATATGTTATGTTAATTTATATGAGTGTATACACTAAGATTTAACTTGATGAGTTGATTATGCTGTATCATATGTTGAACCTCAATAAAATATATATATATAAAAAAAAGGACATAAACCAAAATTGTCTCTTTCCTGATTCATAAAGAGTGTATAATTTTGAAAAAAATAACTGTACAATTTACTTCTATTATCAAATGTATTTTCTTCTCTTGATATCCTTTGCTGAAAAATAGGTAGGAAGGCTCAGGAGGGTGCTATTGATTGGACTAGTATATGGCAGTTGTTATACACTTTTGAGCACCTGATGGCATCAAGAGAACCTATTCTCACGCATTCAAAGGCCTCCACATCAGCATCCGCTGACAGAATTTAAGATTGCATGCACAATCATGCTTGCGACCCTGTCCCCTGCTCACGTTAAATTGGTTGGAAAATGTCTGGGCTGTCTGACATTTGTAACTTATGGGGTTCTGAGGATCTCACACGTTAAGATTGTTCCACCACAGCTTCTTAACTTTTTGGTTGTATGCTCGTATGAGCAAACCTGCACCAAAACAGCCCCTGCAGCTACTTAGGCAGCTTCATAAATCGAGGCCTCTATCTGAATCATGAAAGGAAAATGTGTGGTTTTAATAAATGGGGAACATTCTGTTAATAGTAAAAAAGAGTTTGAAGTGTTGGATAAATGCAGATGGATAAATTATATGGCAAGGGGGAATAGCAAGATAAAGGGTCCAGTGTGTGTGTATGTGTTAAGTCTTTTATGTACAATTAAACCAACATGGACATTATATAGCAAAGATATAAGTTAAAAAGTCCACTATCTGAGTATAACACTAGAGCAGCATTGACAATTATAGTTATCTGACAGGAATATTTTAATTCTATATCTGAAATTCATGTGCTAAGTTAGCTTTATACATCAGCGCCATGTGACACGATTACTGTAGAACGCATCATACAAACGCTCAAACAATAAAAACTAATCATTGACTCATAACTAAAATGCACCAGGATGCTTTTCAATTACACTATTAAAGGGATATTAAACAGTGGGTCTTCTATACAAATATGTGAAATCAAAGTAAACCTAAAAAAATGGATTGTGTAAAAAACAGCAAACAACTTCCTTTTTTTCTTTCATAATGAGCATTTAGAAATGATCAGTGTAGCCTCTGCCCTCAGTGGGATATAGGAGCTGACATCTTTGAATCTTACTGATCTAGGCATGAGCAAGTCTGACTCACTGTTATCTAGACTATTCACTTAAAGGACCACTCAATTCAGTAGAATTGCATAATTAACAAGTGTATCATAAAAGACAATGCAAAAACACCTTTTTCTGAATTTCACAAAAGCAGTAGATTTTATTTCTGTCAAATTTATTTTTTCTTCCATTTTCAGTCCCAATGTATCAAGTAACAGAAATCAGCCCATCCCAGACTAGTATACATATACCATGTGAGCTTGTGCACATGCTCAGTAAGATCTTGTTCCGCAGAAAGTGTGAATATAAAAAGACTGTGCAAATTTGATAATGGAAGTAAATTGGAAAGTGTCTTAAAATTGCTGCTCTATATGAATCATAAAAGTTTATTTTGATTTGAGTGTCCCTTTAATAGTAACCAGCCAAGAAGTTTTATGACATCAGGCTAAGATAAACCTTCCTGCAGAGGCCCCTCCTCCTTGTAAGGCTGTGACAGGAAGTAAAGGAAACTGCACAAATGTAGAGAAAAAATAAATAGTAAAATCAATTTAAATAGATGAATAAAACATATTGCAATTATTTCTAAGTATAAAACACAGCTTAGTGCTCTTTTATTACAACATGAATCAGACTGTGTAACAACCCTTTAAAAAATGAATAACACATTTTGATAGGTAGAAATAATATTTGCTGAGGTTGAGAGTTGCTCATTTTCTTACACCGGAACCATAACAGCTCCCAGATCATGTACAGTAGATTCGCTTCACTCCATCCTTGTGTACAGCTGTGAACCAAAATAATGAATATGTGTCAACCTCTCTAAAGTTAATTATAACTGTGCTTGGAAAACAAAAATTAATGGGCTTAGTTAGCCCTCTTTTATCTCTTGATACTAATTATTAATACAGGAAATATTTAATAAACCTCTCTTGAGATTACTGAGAACAACTGGGATTAATTATTCTGTTTAAAGAGGTAAACACATTAATTGTAATGTAATTAAAGACTATTTTCAAAGCTGCATGTCAAAGCAATTATTTGTCAGTAATATTTGTTATATATAAAACCAAGTCCCAGACTGTGCACTAATAGGCTGCTGATTGCAACTGTTTTTGGTTGGCATAAACTCATTCTACACATTCCATGATTACAGACAAAACCTGGAAACTGACAACTAAAAGGGACATATATATATATATATACAGGGGCATATTTTGGCCTAGGCAAACATAGGGCAGCACATTTATTGTGGCTAGATTTATTAGAAGCTTGAAGCTATTTTAGAAGTATTATACAGGTTTATAATGGGAGATTTTGCCCAAGGAGCTTACAGTCTAGGGGAGAATAATAAGACAGTGCCAATTGAGCTTACAGTTTAGAGGTAACTCTGAACCTTTCATTTATTCAGCTAGCTATTGTCTTTAGTTCTGTTGGCTTTCAGCACTTAGGGGCCGATTTACTAAGCAGCGTACGCTGCTCATTCCTTGCGAGCCTTCAGGCTTGCCGGAATCAGGAGTTAAGAAGCTGCGGTCGTAAGACTGCAATTATCCCAATCGGATACAATCAGGATGATTGACACCCCCTGCTAGTGGCCGGGAATGTGAAGGGGGCGGCATTGCACAAGCATTTCCCGAGAAAGGGTGAGGGGGAAACAATGATTAGTTGATTGCAGATGATCTGTCAATCAGTTGCTGAATATGGCGGCCGGAGGATTGGCTCCTATCCATATAGCGTTTCCAGGGAAATATCTCTGACGATTAATTATTTACTAAAGTCTCATTCATTTTGTAACTTCTGTCGTTTGACTTTAGCTAATAAGGTTACATTTACATTCACTTTAAGCACAAGGAACAAATAGTAAATTAAACTCTCTCGGCTCAGATAGAGCCTGTGATTGTAATAGACTTTTTAGTTTCCTTCAATTATCAGTTTTACTTTGCTGCAATGTATAACTGGAAGCTTGTTGGTAATTGGTGGCTACACACATATGCCTCTTGCCATTGGCTCACAAGATATATTCAGCTAGCTCCCAGTAATGCATTACTGCTCTCAAGCTGCCTTTGCAGTTGTTAAATACACAGTTAAGCACAGCATAGAAATAAAAATGTTCAAAAACATTTTCTTTTTGTACTTTTATGTTCTTTTAAAGTCAGCTTTGGAGCTACTGGGAGCTAGCTGAACCGTCTGGTGTGGCAATAACAAGAGCCATATGTGTGTAGCCAACAATCACCAGCTAGCTCCCCGTTAGTGTATTGCTGCGTCTGAACCTACCTAGGTATGCTTTTCAACAAAGGATATCAAGAGAATGGGTATCTGACCAATTTAAATTTAATTTTAACTTTATTATATACAGTGTGTTCTATATGAGAATGTCCCCATGCACTATCTATTCATTTATTACTTTTTTAGCATTTTTTTTTTTTTAAATCACCCATGGAAAAGTAAATTTTTGTTAGAAATTGATGTAAGAAAATATGAATCTTTGTATTTTGTGCCATAGGAAATCTAAAAACCAAGTTCTCTGCAGGACGACTAACGTTAAACGAAGCTGTAAACATAAAGAAATATATCAGAGGTTATTAGTTTTGACGGTCCCATAAAATACTTTAGTAGAAAAAAATAATTGAAACATAAAGAGAATAAAAGCTGAGTTCAGGCTTTTACTTTGCCGAGATCAGCAAAACATAAATCGTTTTGTAGCAGAAAATTGTGGCTAATTTAATGAAAAGAAACTGTAGTTATTTCTCACGATAGTTTAAAAGTCCAGTTCATATAATTGTGTGAGGAGATTGCCTTATCTCACAAGTTACAGCAAATTCAGATTGTCTAGAAAGGGCATTTCATGCAAAATTTACTTCCCCATAAATTGCTTTATTATGGGTACAATTTTGTAGCATATTTCCTTGATTTATTTTGCCCCTTTTCTCTGTAATTTAAAGGGACATAAAACAAGGTGTAATTACAAGACTTCTCTGCAGTCTTGTGAGTGTGAAAACTTTCTGAATTAATACTATGGGCGCCATATAACAAGCTGCAGATGCAGGTCCTTCGGGCTACCGATTACTAAACTATACACCGGCTCTGAGCTGGTGGTATGCAATCACCCCAAAAGTGACGTAGTTACAGACAGCCCACCAAAATGTGATGTCCAACACGCTCCACTGCAGTCCTATCATGTCCCTCTTATTAGCATAATTAAATTCATATTCAGAGCTCCGCCAGCACATACGCATTTAATTCTTCCTGTTCACGCATGTGCACCTCATTACATGAAGCGCATGCCAGAAGTAAAGGGCCTAGTCTGTGTAGTCTTTGATATCAAAGCAAAGCTCTTCATTGCATTACGCATGCACTAGCGATTCTCAGTAAGAACACGTGCACCTGGAACACCAGAATTCCAGCGAAATAGCAAACCCCGGTTGCCCACTGTGATTGGCTAATGCAAATTAGCCTCTTGGTGGGTTTGGAAACAAGCTAGATTTCAGAAAAAGATTGCGGCAAAATGTTTTAATAGCAAAAGCCCAAGGTATTCGGGCACATTTATGTTTACAAATAACCTATGCAATAATAAAATAATATTTTTTGCCTTTACTATCCCTTTAATTGGCTAGACAGGACTAGCCTCTGTAATTTCTTTAGTAAAGTTTTTTTTTTTGTAAAAGGACCATTAAAGTGATGGTAAATCATAAAGATTCAAAAACACTAGGATTTACCATTGCTATAAATAAAGGCTTACTTAAAGGGACATGAAACCCATATTTTTTCTTTCATAATTTCGAAAGAGCATACAATTTTAAACAACTTTCTAATTTACTTCAATTATCTAATTTGCTTCATTCTCTTGATATCTTTTTCTGAAAAGCATATCTAGATAGGCTTAGTAGCTGCTGATTGGTGGCTGCACTTAGAGGCCTTGTGTAATTGGCTGCCCCATGTGCATTGTTATTTCTTCAACAAAGGATATCTAAAGAATGAAGCAAATCAAATAATAGAAGTAGATTGGAATGCTTTTTATAATTGTATTCTCTGAATCATGAAATAATATTTTTGGGTTTAATGTCCCTTTAAGTCATCCATTTTTTTTTTATTTTTTTTTTAAAAGTGCATTATAAGTACTTATCTTTTGCAGCGGCTTTGCTGCTAATCTGAGCGCCTCTGGCCGCCCATGGCAAAGATCTTTTTGTTCAATTAAGTTTCTATCCTCTTAGCCAATGGCTGTACTACCCATCTAACATAGTGCCGTGAGGCTAGCAGGGCTATTGGCTAAGAAGTGGAAACATCACCTCATTGGAAAAAAAAAAGATCTCTGCCATGGGCAGCTGGAGGCACTCAGATTAACAGTAAAACCGCTGCAAAAGATAAGTACTTAGCCTTTATTTATAGTGATAGTAAATCCTAGTGCTTTGAAAGGCTAGAATTTATCATCACTTTAAACACTTACGGGTAGATTACGAGTTTTGTCGGTAAAGCTGTGCGGTGCTAACGAGCAGTTTCTGCTCACCTACAGACAACGCTGGTATTACAAGTCTTTTTAAACTCGGCGTTAGCCACAGAAAAGTGAGCGGAGAGCAAAATTTAGCTCCACATCTCACTGTAATACCAGCGCTGCTTACAGTAGCGGTGAGCTGGCTAAACGTGCTTGTGCACGATTTCTCCATAGGAATCAATGGGGGAGAACCGGCTGAAAAAAAAACACCTGCAAAAAAGCAGCGTTCAGCTCCTAACGCAGCCTCATTGATTCCTATGGGAAAATACATTTTATGTCTACACCTAACACCCTAACATGAAACCTGAGTCTAAACACCCCTAATCTTACACTTATTAACTCCTAATCTGCCGACCCCGACATCGCCGTCATCCGCATTATATTATTAACCCCTAATCTGCTTCTCCGGACACCGCCGCCACCTACATTATATTTATGAACCCCTAATCTGCTGCCCTCAACATCGCCGACACCTACATTATATTTATTAAACCCTAATATGCCGTCCCCAATGTCGCCACAACCTAACTACATTTATTAACCCCTAATCTGCTGCCCACAACATCGCCGCCACTATAATAAAGTTATTAACCCCTAATCTAAGTCTAACCCTAACCCTAACACCCCCCTAACTTAAATATAATTTAAATAAATCGAAATAAAATAACTACAATTAACTAAATTATTCCTATTAAAAATAAATACTTACCTATAAAATAAACCCTAACGGCTAGATTTAGAGTTTTGTCGGTAACGACCCGCATAGCTAACGCTGGCTTTTTTTCCCCCGCACCTTTTAAATACCGCTGGTATTTAGAGTTCACAGAAGGGCTGCGTTAGGCTCCAAAAAGGGAGCGTAGAGCATAATTTACCGCCACTGCAACTCTCAATATCAGCGGTGCTTACGGACGCAGCCAGCTTCAAAAACGTGCACGTGCACAATTCCCCCATAGGAAACAATGGGGCAGTTTGAGCTGAAAAAAAACCTAACACCTGCAAAAAAGCAGCGTTCAGCTCCAAACGCAGCCCCATTGTTTCCTATGGGGAAACACTTCCTAAGTCTGCACCTAACACCCTAACATGTACCCTGAGTCTAAACACCCCTAACCTTACACTTATTAACCCCTAATCTGCCGCCCCCGCTATCGCTGACCCCTGCATATTATTATTAACCCCTAATCTGCCGCTCCGTACACCGCCGCAACCTACATTATCCCTATGTACCCCTAATCTGCTTCCCCTAAACACCGCCGACCCCTATATTATATTTATTAACCCCTAATCTGCCCCCCACAACGTCGCCGCCAGCTACCTACAATAATTAACCCCTAATCTTCCGACCGGACCTCACCGCTACTATAATAAATGTATTAACCCCTAATACGCCTCACTCCCGCCTCAATAACCCTAAAATAAATAGTATTAACCCCTAATCTGCCCTCCCTAACATCGCCGACACCTAACTTCAAGTATTAACCCCTAATCTGCCGACCGGACCTCGCCGCTACTCTATTAAATGTATTAACCCCTAAAGCTAAGTCTAACCCTAACACTAACACCCCCCTAAGTTAAATATAATTTTTATCTAACGAAATAAATTAACTATTATTAAATTAATTAATCCTATTTAAAACTAAATACTTACCTGTAAAATAAACCCTAATATAGCTACAATATAACAAATAATTATATTGTAGCTATTTTAGGATTAATATTTATTTTACAGGCAACTTTGTAATTATTTTAACCAGGTACAATAGCTATTAAATAGTTAATAACTATTTAATAGCTACCTAGTTAAAATACTTACAAAATTACCTGTAAAATAAATCCTAACCTAAGTTACAATTAAACCAAACACTACACTATCAATAAATTAATTACATAAAATACCTATAAATAAATACAATTAAATAAACTAACTAAAGTACAAAAAATAAAAAAAGAACTAAGTTACAAAAAATAAAAAAAATAATTTACAAACATTAGAAAAATATTACAACAATTGTAAGCTAATTACACCTACTCTAAGCCCCCTAATAAAATAACAAAGCCCCCCAAAATAAAAAAAATGCCCTACCCTATTCTAAAATAAAAATAGAAAAGCTCTTTTACCTTACCAGCCCTTAAAAGGGCCTTTTGCGGGGCATGCCCCAAAGAAAACAGCTCTTTTGCCTGTAAAAAAAAACATACAATACCCCCCCCAACATTACAACCCACCACCCACATACCCCTAAACTAACCCAAACCCCCCTTAAATAAACCTAACACTAAGCCCCTGAAGATCATCCTACCTTATCCTCACCACGCCGGGTATCACCGATCGGTCCAGGCTCCGAAGTTTTCATGCAAGCCCAAGCGGGGGCTGAAGACATCCATCATCGGGCTGAAGTCTTGATCCAACCGGCGGCTGAAGAGGTCCATCATCGGGCAGAAGTCTTCATCCTATGCAGGCAGAAGAGGAAATCCGGACCGGTAGACATCTTCATCCAAGCGTCATCTTCTATCTTCTTCCATCCGACGACGAGCGGCTCCATCTTCAAGACCTCCGGCGCGGATCCATCCTCTTCTTCCGACGTCCTAACACAGGATGACGGTTCCTTTAAGGGACGTCATCCAAGATGGCGTCCCTCGAATTCCGATTGGCTGATAGGATTCTATCAGCCAATCGGAATTAAGGTAGGAAAATTCTGATTGGCTGATGAAATCAGCCAATCATATTCAAGTTCAATCCGATTGGCTGATCCAATCAGCCAATCAGATTGAGCTCGCATTCTATTGGCTGATCGGAACAGCCAATAGAATGCGAGCTCAATCTGATTGGCTGATTGGATCAGCCAATCGGATTGAACTTGAATCTGATTGGCTGATTCCATCAGCCAATCAGAATTTTCCTACCTTAATTCCGATTGGCTGATAGAATCCTATCGGCCAATCGGAATTCGAAGGACGCCATCTTGGATGAGTCCAATCAGCCAATAGGATTGAGCTTGCATTCTATTTGCTGTTCCAATCAGCCAATAGAATGCGAGCTCAATCCAATTGGCTGATTGGATCAGCCAATAGGATTAAACTTCAATTCTTGCATTCTATTTGCTGTTCCAATCAGCCAATAGAATGCGAGCTCAATCCAATTGGCTGATTGCATCAGCCAATAGGATTTTTCTACCTTAATTCCGATTGGCTGATAGAATTCTATCAGCCAATCGAAATTGAAGGGACGCCATCTTGGATGACATCACTTAAAGGCACCGTCATTTAGTCGATCAAGAAAGAAGAGGATGCTCCACGTCGGATGTCTTGAAGATGGACCCACTTCGCTTGGATGAAGACTTCTGACCATCTGGAGGACCACTTCGCCCGGCTTCGTTGAGGACTTCGGCCCGGTTGGGTGAAGACTTCTCAAGGTAGGGTGATCTTCAAGGGGATAGTGTTAGGTTTTATTAAGGGGGGATTGGGTGGGTTTTAGAGTAGGGTTGGGTGTTTGGGTGGTGGGTTTAAATGTTGGGGGGGATACTGTATTTTTTATTACAGGTACAAGAGCTGATTCCTTTGGGGCAATGCCCCACAAAAAGCCCTTTTAAGGGCTATTTGTAATTTAGTATAGGGTAGGGATTTTTATTATTTTTTGGGGGGGCTTTATTTTATTAGGGGGATTAGATTAGGTGTAATTAGTTTAAAAAAATTGTAATTATTTTATTATTTTCTGTAATTTAGTGGGGTTTTTTCGTACTTTAGTTTATTTTATTTTATTGTAATTAATTGTAGTTAATGTAGGGAATAAATTTTATTATAGTGTAGTATTAGGTATAATTGTAATCTAGGTTTGGTTTTATTTTACAGGTATATTTGTCTTTATTTTAGCTAGGTAGTTATTAAATAGTTAATATCTATTTGATAACTATTGTACCTAGTTAAAATAAATACAAAGTTGCCTGTAAATTAAAAATAAACTCTGAGATAGCTACAATGTAACTATTAGTTATATTGTAGCTATCTTAGGCCTAGATTTGGAGTTTGGCGGTAGCCGTGAAAACCAGCGTTAGAGGCTCCTAACGCTGGTTTTAGGCTAACTCCGGTATTTGGAGTCACTCAAAAAAGGGTCTAACGCTCACTTTTCAGCCGCGACTTTTCCATACCGCAGATCCCCTTACGTCAATTGCGTATCCTATCTTTTCAATGGGATCTTTCTTACTCCGGTATTTAGAGTTGTGTCTGAAGTGAGCGTTAGAAATCTAACGACAAAACTCCAGCCGCAGAAAAAAGTCAGTAGTTAAGAGCTTTTTGGGCTAACACCGGTTCATAAAGCTCTTAACTACTGTACTCTAAAGTACACTAACAGCCATAAACTACCTATGTACCCCTAAACTGAGGTCCCCCCACATCGCCGCCACTCGATTAATTTTTTTAACCCCTAATCTGCCGACCGCCACCTACGTTATACTTATGTACCCCTAATCTGCTGCCCCTAACACCGCCGACCCCTGTATTATATTTATTAACCCCTAATCTGCCCCCCACAACGTCGCCGCCAACTACTTACAATAATTAACCCCTAATCTGCCGACCGCAAAGCGCCGCTACTTAAGTTATCCTTATGTAACCCTAATCTGCTGCCCCTAACACCGCCGACCCCTATATTATATTTATTAACCCCTAATCTGCCCCCCTCAACGTCGCCTCCACCTGCCTACACTTATTAACCCCTAATCTGCCGAGCGGACCGCACCGCTACTATAATAAAGTTATTAACCCCTAATCTGCCTCACTAACCCTATAATAAATAGTATTAACCCCTAATCTGCCCTCCCTAACATCGCCGACACCTAACTTCAATTATTAACCCCTAATCTGCCGACCGGAGCTCACCGCTATTCTAATAAATGTATTAACCCCTAAAGCTAAGTCTAACCCTAACACTAACACCCCCCTAAGTTAAATATAATTTAAATCTAACGAAATAAATTATCTCTTATTAAATAAATTATTCCTATTTAAAACTAAATACTTAATTAAGGTAGGAATATTCTGATTGGGCTCGGTTTAGGGGTTAATAGGTAGTTTATGGGTGTTATTGTACTTTTTAGCACTTTAGTTAAGAGTTTTATGCTACAGCTTTGTAGCGTAAAACTCTTAACTACTGGCTTTCAAATGCGGTAGGAGTCTTGACAGGAGAGGGTGTACCGCTCACTTTTAGGAAGACTCGTAATACCGGCGTTAGGAAAATTCATTGAAAATATAGGATACACAAATGACGTAAGTGGATTTGCGGTATTTTCAAGTCGCAATAAAAAAAGTGAGCGGTACACCTGTACCTGCCAGACTCGTAATACCAGCGTGCGTTAAAAAGCAGCGTTGGGACTAGCGCCAAACTCGTAATCTAGCCGAGAGATTGTATTTTAATTGTGTAATTTTATGTTTTAAAACAAACAAACACCTTTGCACTATATTTTCATTTTATATTTTGCCCTATTTTCCTACAATTTCATTGTTAAAATAATAGCCTTTTTAATTCCTGTTAGAAATTCAGACTTAACACTGCTTTATTGTAAATAGTCATTGGTTACACCTATTTATAACTGTCCCTTATTGCCTCAGTAGAGAAGGAAAACTAGGTTACAACATGGCTGCACTCAATACTTTAAAGTCACTAAAATTAGTGTCAGGCTAATTTTTTTTTTTTTTTTTTTTAAATATTTTTATTGAGGTCAAAAAGCATAATTAACACGTTTGGAAAACCAAAAGGAGATACATTAAATGCTCAGTACATGTCAAGTCAAAGATAAGTAATAAAAGTCCTCATTTTTTCATCTTTTCCTTCCCCTTCTGTCAATATGTAAGGCCACTTTTGGACCTATGTAACCAAATATATCAAAATCCACAGGGGTTGTGATTTAAACATAGAAGAAAAACGTTGAAAAGAAAAGGTGTATCTATACAAATATCATTGCTGAATTTGCTAGGCAATCTGGTAGTCAATAAAGATATACAAGATATACATTAAGGGTAATGTGTTGATATGATATACATATAAAGTTATAATACATATACAATTTATACAGGCAGAAGTATGAATATCAAATTATACATCAAAAGTCAGATAAAGACCTGTGTTACATATGATAACATGTACATATGTCCTCTTTTTGCCACCTTACAAGGAGGGGCCTCTTTTGGATCCTTAATACAGTATAGAGATGGTAATTTAGGTGTTTTTTCTAGTAAGGCTTACTTATAATATCAAAGCTAAACTATGTTATTTCTTAAGTAAATATATGACATTGTCAACAAAGATATATATATATATAAAACAACCAGAGCTGGACAGCCAAGTAATAGTATAAGCCTTTACAGGAAATGTGTGCCTTACCCCATAAAAAAAAAAGGAGTGATCTCTGAAAAGTAAGATGTTAGGTTTGTTGGAGAGAAGGTCCAAGTCCCATGCTTCACACCACACCGTAGCTATCATTGCAGTAACATGCTTTGATATTTGCTGTGTTAAGGGGGCCATCTAGTGGCCAAAGAATGAATCAGACTTAGTGGCAAGTTAATTCAGCTGAATTCCCGGTATGTGTGAAAGCATTGAGGTTTATCAATTAGCGCACTGTAGATGATGAGCGTGAGCCCCCTAACCACCCACATGCTACATATACGGGATATGTATATCTAGTTGGCTCTCTTTGATGAGAAAATACACCATGATAAGAAACAACTGTTAGAATAATTTCTCTCTGAAACTATGAAGTACAAAGCCTGCATCAACATCGCTAAAACATAATGGGATATTAACAGTAGGTTATAATGAAACATAAACATATCCTGGGGAGAGAGTACTAACACACTGCATAAGTCATAATATCTTATATGTTCCAAATTGGTATGTGTTAGAGCAGCACAGTCCTGACTGAAATGACTATCCTATTCCCATCTTCCAAACACACCCCAATCCCTGCAGTCTAGAGTGTCTCACCGCTATGTATCTAATGAAGGAGAAGGGGCGCTGTAAAGGCAGCAAGGCAAATTCTGTTTTCTCTGCGGAGGAAACCTCTGTAGTTAAGTATTTCCCAATAGCAGAGTGTAGATGAGCCACAGCACCAGTATGAACTTCAAGTTGTGACAACTGCCGTGAGTGGATATCCTTTACTGCATATCCGATGGGTGATGTTAAATGTATGACGATGTCCCGGTTTAAATCTAGCATAGTGAAATGTAGTTGAACTGTGTCGCCATCCTTAGGGGACTGTATGCCTTCTCCCACCGCAGCCAAAAGTGGTTTCAACCTCCTATCAGAGCTGGTCACCAGAGGGGTACTATCGGCACCATATTTGCTAGTGTATGCCTCAGGAGTGTCTGCCAGACTGGATAAGCTATTAGGAATTGTTGACGCTGTCAGCAATGGCTGCTCTCTAATCCAGTTGGTCACATCGGGTGGTGAAAGGAGGCCTGCCGCTGCTCCCTGGTAGTACTGTGTGTACGCATCCTTCTCTTTTGCAAATGTGACACTGTCCATAATTGATAAGAGCTCTTGTTCTGTCGGCGCTTTATCTATTAGGGATTGGAATAAAGCCTCAATCTTAGCAAAATGGCGTTCCGACTTGTCCAGCATGTCGGTGCACCACGTGGTTGTGACTATTCTCGCCATTGCAATTGTCATTGAAGATCTTTAGCTTGAAAGTGGGTATGAGATTTGTAGAAAGATGAGGACCTGTTTAGATAGAGCAAGTCAGTAAAGCAGATATCTTCTGCCAGCACTGGTAACCCGGTAGGACCGGGGGGGGGTCGCCACCTATGTATAGGCCGCTGCCTTAGGTCTTGTATTGCCGGTTTGTAGCCCTGAAGTCATAAAAACAGCATGCAGAAATAGCCACCAACCTCTGCGGAGCTATTATTTGAAGATTAGGTTAAGTGATGTTGCTGTTATTTCTCGGTAATCAGCGGATTAGAGAGAATCCTATGCAGAGCTCCAAGAAAGTGCGTCCATTCTGGTACGCTGTTCGGACACGCCCCCGTCAGGCTAATTTTTGCTTTGAATATGAACTTCTATCTAACATTTATTAAGGGCTAGATTACAAGTGGAGCTGAAAAATATTAGCACTATTGATAGTTAACATCACTTGAGCACAATCAATAGGCCTTCTATTTCTGTACTCATACAAATGTTATTTTTTTATCGCTCATGCAAAAGTTTAGTGCTCACTAGCATCTGAATATCAGAAGGCATGGATGAGCCTTCACATAATGGACTCCTTTACAATGTAAGCTCACAAGTCCACCTGTCCTGTTAATCACTTTATGTAATGATGGTTTACAGCTTACAGTGACTCCAGGGCAGGGTCTTTTACCCTTATGATCTATGTAAATGTTTTTATATATATTTATTTACATAAATTCATACACATAAAAATTAATAACCCCGGGCATCAAAAATATCCCACGATCACCCAACTGGCCTGGAGCTTGGAGGCTCTGAACTCGTTAGTTCAGCAAAGGTACGAAACCTCGGAGTGCTGATTGACGCTGGACTATCTTTTAAACAGCAGATTTCCTCCGTAATAAAATCTGCCTACTTTAATCTGAAAAACATAGCCAGGATACACCACTTAATTCCACCGGATGATATGCCAACATTAATCCATGCATTTGTATCCTCTAGGCTAGATTACTGCAATGCACTTTACTTGGGCCTCCCAAAAAAAGAACTCCATCGCCTTCAGACAGTACAAAACGCAGCAGACAGACTATTGACCAATCAAACTCGCTCCTGCCACATAACACCTGTTCTCCACTCCCTTCATTGGCTTCCAATTAAATTGCGAACATATTTTAAAATTGGCCTGCTGACCTTCAAAACCTTAAACAACCAAGGCCCACAGTACCTGAAAGAGCTCCTGACACCCTACATCCCATCCCGTTGACTTAGGTCAGCCAATACATCCCTCCTCTCAGTGCCAAGAATAAGGACAAACTCAGGCTCCAGAGCAATCTGCCATGCTGCCCCTACTTTCTGGAACTCTTTACCGTGCGCAATCAGAAAGGCACCGTCCTTACAGACTTTTTAAAAAAAGCTAAAGACCCACCTCTTCCATCAGGCATTCAGTCCGGTTATCTGACCTTCAGAAACTCCTAACTTTTATGTCTTATGTTGGTATATTTGTAAAGTGCTTTGAGTCTCACAGGGAGAAAAGCGCTATATAAATCGCAAATTATTATTATTATTATTATATATATATATATAAAAAATATAGCAAATTAAGGGACGTCTCCCAGCGATCTATCTCTCCGAATTCTTAAAATATATTGTAAAATATAAACATTGTTTACAGATATAAAATCACTTATGATCAATGTATCATTAAAAGTTATTCCACCTTAATACTATTAGCGTAGATTGATATTTAGTAGCTACTTTGTTTCTAAATGTTCATATTCAAATGTTCCCAATATTGATATAATTACTCTCTTTTGTGTCTTTTGAGTTAACTCTTATCTGTTCTTAACATAGATTCAGATTCCTGTTTAGAAGTCAATCTGAAATACTGAGTCTGATAGAAAGTCTCGTATCTCTAATTGGGAAGAAGTTTTTTTGTACCTTTATATTCAGGTTATTACGGATTGTAGCACAAACTTATTCCAATATTTCTCCGTTTTTTTATTTCGTTGGTTTGCTGTATGTAACAGCGCTGCTTTTACCTTAGACCTCACTTTTGATTTTCACCCGATCAGCTGTGCTGACGTGCGCTCCTGCACGGTTTTGGGCGGGATCAAACAAATGGCCGTTTGTACTCCTTATGTTTTGCAAGTGTGCAGTTTTCAAAAAGGTGAGATAAGTTTCCTTCAGGTTCTCTCAGAACTCCTGTGATAAGATTCTGCTTATAACGCCAACGCGTTTCGTCCTTAGATGGGCTTTATCAAGATGTATGTTGATGTGTAGTAAAGCTGGCATTTAAATAGCCCTCCTCTTGGCTCTATTGGTCAGTTTAGTGGGTTGGTTCAATCACTCTTGTAAAGGTGGATTTTTCACCAGGCTCTTTCTATTCTCTAAAAATAGCAATGTCTAGCACCGCCTCCTGGGTACCACACTCTCCTTCTGGGCCACTTGTCATGTTACTTTGGCTCCTGCAACTCTGTCCCAGGTCTCCCTCAGTCTGTTTTCCCTGTCACTGTTTTTTTATATATATAAGGTTATTAATTTTTATGTGTATGAATTTATGTAAATAAATATAAATATTTATAACAAAATAGTATCTTCCATAATCCTTGAGCTTTTTAGCGCTCCCTTACTAAATATATTTTATATTGACTATTTATAACGTTTTTTCAATCTGAAGGGAAGATTGAATAGTAGGGGAGCAATGAATACAAGTTGAGCGCCATACTTGAATCTTTAGCAACAACTATGTAAATGTTTTGTCATTACTGTACTACATAACTATATACATATAATTTATGTTATATCTAATGCTTACTGTACTACATAACTGCTTACTTATAATTTATGTAATATCTAATGCCTACTGTACTACATAACTGTATACTTGAAATGTATGTAATATCTAATGATTACTGTACTACATAACAATATATTTGTGTTCTATGTAAATGTCTAATGATTACTGTACTACATAACTGTATACTTATAATTTATGTAATATCTAATGATTACTATACTACATTACTGTAAACTTATGTTTTATGTAAATGTCTAGTGATTACTGTACTACATAACTGTATACTTATGTTTTATGTAAATGTGTAATGATTACTGTACTACATAACTGTATACTTATGTTTTATATGAATGTCTTGTGATTACTGTACTACCTAACTGCATACTTATGTTTTACGTAAATGTTTAATGATTACTGTACTACATAACTGCATACTTATGTTTTATATGAATGTCTTGTGATTACTGTACTACATAACTGCATACTTATGTTTTACGTAAATATCTAATGATTACTGTACTACATAACGGTATATTTGTGTTCTATGTAAATGTCTAATGATTACTGTACTAGATAACTGTATACTTATAATTTATTTAATATCAAATGATTACTGTACTACATAACTGTATATGTATGTTTTATGTAAATGTATAATGATTACTACACTATATTACTGTATACTTATGTTTTATGTAAATGTCTAGTGATTACTGTACTACATAACTGTATATGTATGTTTTATGTAAATGTCTAGTGATTACTGTATACTTATTTTTTATACTGTATACTTATTTTTTATGTAAATGTCTAATGATTATTGTACTACATAACTGTATACTTATGTTTTATGTAAATGTCTTGTGATTACTGTACTAGATAACTGTATATATATGTTTTATGTAAATGTCTAATGATTACTGTATTACAGGGGCGTATTAAGGCATAGGCCAACGAGGCCGGTGCCTAGGGAGGCAGATTTTTAAGGGGCAGCAGAATTTTGAGTCCCTAGGGCCATTCTACTGAACTCAGGGCCGGGTGGCTAAATCAACCAATTACAAATTACTTAAATGGCTGGCCCAGCTATTGCTATCCTATGGGATTGTATGTGGATGCGCATGTCGTGGGGACAGTGGAAGCGGAGCTCACTTGCGCAGCCTGACCTGGACTGAGAGGGAATGCAGTATTCTTCCTGGCTCCACTGCGTGATTGAGACTCACACAGACTACACACTGCAGTGTGCACTACACAGTGACCACTGTGAAACATCATATGCCTTTCCCCCTTCAATACATCTTCATTAGGCATTAAAATACTTAAACGGATTAGTCACTAAATACTTGTACATTTATTGTTTGTCTATCTGTCATACATGCAAAGAATAAGTATTTATTGCTGAATCTATACATCTATGTGACTTAAAACACAACTGAAAATATGTTGTATGCATTTAATACATTTAGAAACAATACAAGTATATATATATATATTGATTGTATCATGTGACTTTATCCCCTAGGATACAATTCCTAAACCTATCATAACTACTGTTGTATTTTTAAGTACTTTTAAAGGCCAGTTTGTATATTCATTACATATTTATCCAAGCAGATATTTTTCTTAAATAACTGTCAATCACCAAAGAAGAAGTTTAAGGTTAAACAACTACCTACTGACAAACTATCATACAGTGAAGGATATTTTTTCTGATATAAACACTTTAATCATCTGACTTGCAAAATAATGTCTTAATATATATATATATATATATATATATATATATATATATATATATATATATATATATATATATATATATATATATATATATATATATATATATATATATATATATGTGTGTGTGTGTGTGTGTGACCAGAGTGAATGCAAGCCCTGATGAACATCTACATAAAAAGACATTTTTTTTTAACTCTGCCCCAAAAATATTATGTCTAAAAAAAGGCCTTAAACCTGGGGTGGGGTGGGGGGCAGCAGAATTTTGAGTGCCTAGGGCAGCACAAAACCTAAATATGCCCCTGCTGTACTACATAACTGTATATAATACTTTATGTAATGTCAAATAATTATTGTACTACATAATTGTATACTTATGTTTTATGTAAATGTCTATTGATTATTGTATTACCTACCTGTATACTTCTAATTTATGTAAAAGTATTGTGATTACTGTACTACATAACTGTATACGTATGTTTTACAGTATGTAAATGTCTAATGATTACTGTACTACCTAACTGTATACTTATGTTTTATGTAATGTCTATTGATTACTGTACTACATAACTGTATACTTATGTGTTATGTAATATCTATTGATTACTGTACTACATACCTGTATACTTATGTGTTATGTAATATCTAATGATTACTGTACCACTTAACTGTATATTTATGATATATGCAAATGTCTTGTGATTACTATACTACATAAGTGTATACTTATGTTTTATGTAAATGTATAATGATTATTGTACTACATAACTGTATACTTATGTTTTATGTAAATCTTGTATACTTATGTTTTATGTAAATGTCTAATAATTACTGTACTACATAACTGTATACTTGTGTTTTATGTAAATGTATAGTGAGTATTGTACTACATAACTGTATACTTATGTTTTATGTGATATCTAATGATTACTGTACTACATAACTGTATTTTTATGATCTATGTTAATGTATTGTGATTACTATACTACATAACTCTGTACTTATGTTTTATGTAAATGTCTAATGATTATCGTACTACATAACTGTATACCTATGTTTTATGTAAATATTGTATACTTATGTTTTATGTACATGTCTAATAATTACTGTACCACATAACTGTATACCTGTGTTTTATGTAAATGTCTAGTGATTACTGCACTACATAACTGTATACTTATGACTTATGTAAATGTTTAATGATTATTGTACTGCATAACTGTATACTTGTGGTTTATGTAAATGTCTTGTGATCACTGTACTACATAACTGTATACTTATATTTATGTAAATGTCTAATGATTACTGTACTACATAACTGTATACTTATGTTTTATGTAAATGTATAATGATTACTGTACTACATTACTGTATATTTATAATTTATTTAATATCTAATGATTACTGTACTACATAACTGTATACTTATGTTTTATGTAATGTCTATTGATTACTGTACTACATAACTGTATACTTATAATTTATGTAAAAGTCTTGTGATTACTGTACTACATAACTGTATACATATATTTATGTAATGTCTAATGATTAATGCACTACATAACTGTATATTTATGTTTTATGTAAATGTCTAATGATTACTGAACTACATAACTGTATACTTATGTTTTATGTAAATGTATTGTGATTACTGTACTACATAACTGTATACTTATGTTTTATGTAAATGTCTAATGATTACTGTACTACATTAATGAATATGTATAATTTATGTAATGTCTAATGATTATTGTACTACATAACTGTATACTTATAATTTATGTAAAAGTCTTGTGATTACTGTACTACATAACTGTATAATTATGTATTATGTAAATGTTGTATACTTATTACAGTTATGTATTATAGTAATCATTAGAGATTTAAATAAAACATAAGTATGCAACATTTACATAAAACATAATTATACAGTTATGTAGTACAGTAATCATTATACATTTACATAAAACATAAGTATACAGTTATGTAGTACAGTAATCATTAGACATTTACATAAAACATAAGTATACAGTTGTGTAGTACAGTAATCACAAGACATTTACATAAAACATGTATACAGTTATGTAGTACAGTAATAATTAGACATTTACATAAAACATAAGTATACAGTTATGTAATATAGTAATCACAAGACATTTACATAGATCATAAATATACAGTTATGTAGTACAGTAATAATTAGATATTACATAAATTATAAGTATAGAGTTATGTAGTACAATATTCATTAGACATTTACATAAAACATAAGTGTACAGTTATGTAGTACAGTAATCATTATACATTTACATAAAACATAAGTATACAGTTACGTAGTACAGTAATCATTAGACATTTACATAAAACATAAGTATACAGTTATATAGTAAAATAATCATTATACATTTACAAAAAACTTAGTTATACAGTTATGTAGCACAGTAATCATTAGATATTTACATAAAACATACGTTTTATGTAAATGTATAATGATTATTATACTACATAACTGTATACTTATGTTCTATGTAAATGTCTAATTATTACTGTACTACATAACGGTATACATATGTTTTATGTAAATGTCTATTGATTACTGTACTACATAACTGTATACTTATAATTTATGTAAAAGTCTTGTGATTACTGTAATACATAACTGTGTACATATGTTTTATGTAAATGTCTAATGATTATTGTACTACCTAACTGTATATAAGTAGTACAATAATTATTAGACATTTACATAAAACATAAGTATAAAGTTATGCAGTACAGTAATCATTATAAATTTACATAAAACATAAGTATACAGTTATGTAGTACAGTAATAACAAGACATATAATAAAATATAAGTATACAGTTATGTAGTACAGTAATCACTAGACATTTACATAAAACATACGTATACAGTTATGCAGTACAGTAATCATTATACATTTACATAAAACATAAGTATACAGTTATGTAGTACAGTAATCATTAGATATTACATAAATTATAAGTTTACAGATATGAAGTACAGCAATCATTAAACGTTTACATACAACATAAATATACAGTTATGTAGTACATTAATCATTACAAATTTACATAAAACATAAGTATACAGTTATGTAGTACAGTAATCACAAGATATTTACATAAAACATAAGTATACCGTAATGTAGTACAGTAATCACAATACATTTACATAAACCACAAGTATACAGTTATGTAGTTCAGTTATCATTATACATTTACATAAATCATAAGTATACAGTTATGTAGTACAGTAATCATTAGACATTTACATAAAACACAAGTATAAAGTTATGTAGTACAGTAATTATTAGACATTTACAAAAAAACATAAGTATACAAGATTGACATAAAACATAAGTATACAGTTATGCAGTACAGTAATTATTATACATTTGCATAAAACATAGGTATACAGTTATGTAGTAAAAAGATCATTAGATATTGCATAAATTATAAGCATAAAGTTATGTAGTACAGTAATCATAAGATATTACATAAATTATAAATATACAGTAATGTAGTACAGTAATCATTAGACATTAGATAAAACAAAAGTATACAGTTATGTAGTACAGTAATCATTAGACATTTACATAGAACATAAGTATATAGTTAGGCTGTACAGTAATCATTAGGCATTTACATAAAACATAAGTAAACAGTTATGTAGTACAGTAATCACAAGACTTTTACATAAATTATAAGTATACAGTTATGTAGTACAATAATCAATAGACATTTACATAAAACATAAGTATACAATTATGTAGTACAATAATCAGACATTAGGCAGATCATTTATAAATAATGTGAATTGTAGGGGGCCGAGAATGGAACCTTGGGGTACACCACATGTGACCGAGAGAGGGAGGGAGTCGCTGTCAGAAATGGAGACATATAGTGATCGATCCGATACATACGATCAAAACTAGGTTAACGGACGATCAGCAATACCAGAGTTTTTTAGTTTGAGCAGTAGTATGTCATGGTCTACTATGTCAAAGGCCTTTGCAAAATCAAGGAAAATAGCTCCAGTTAGGACTCCTTGTTCCATGCCAGTTTGGATGTTGTTGCAAACTTTTAGGAGGGCAGTTGTAGTGGAGTGATTGGGGCAAAAACCTGATTGATCAGGGGTCAGATAGTTAGATTGTTGGTAATACTCCCATAATTGCGTATGGACGCATTTTTCTAAGATTTTTGACAATACTGGGAGCAAAGATATAGGGCGATAATTAGAAACCAAGGTTAACTCCCCACTTTTATGGATAGGCACTTCTCTTGCAGTTTTCCAAAGTTTGGGTATGCATCCAGACACCAAATATTCGTTAATTAGGGTTGTGGTTTTTCATTTTTAGATTATTAAGGTGTTTCTCAATGACATTGATGGGTACAGGTCTAAAATTGAACTTCTCTATATTGGTTCTTTGCTGATTTAATGGGGTCTGTATATGTAAATATCTTGTGATTACTGTACTACATAACTGTATACTTATGTTTTATGTAAATGTCTAATGATTAATGCACCACATAACTGTATGTTTATGTTGCATGAAAATGTCTAATGATTATTGTACTACATAACTGTATACTAATAATTTATGTAATATCTAATGATTACTGTAATATATAACTGTATATTTATGATCTATGTATAAAACTTTTGATTACTGTACTACATAACTGTATACTTATGTTTTATGTAACTGTATAATGATTATTGTACTAAATAACTGTATACTTATGTTTTATGTAAATCTTGTATACTTATGTTTTATGTAAAAGTCTAATAATTACTGTACTACATAACTGTATACTTGTGTTTTATGTAAATGTATAGTGATTATTGTACTACATAACTGTATACTTATGTTTTATGTGATATCTAATGATTACTGTACTACATAACTGTATTTTTATGATCTATGTAAATGTCTTGTGATTACTATACTACATAACTCTATACTTATGTTTTATGTAAATGTCTAATGATTATTGTACTACATAACTGTATATTTGTGTTTTATGTAAATGTATATTGATTACTGTACTACATAACTGTATACTTATAATTTATTTAAATGTATAATTATTACTGTACTACATAACTGAATACTTGTGGTTTATGTATTTGTATTGTGATTACTGTACTACATTACTGTATACTTATGTTTTATGTAAATATCTTGTGATTCCTGTACTACAATAACTGTATACTTATGTTTTATGTAAATGTCTAATGATTAATGTACTACATCATAGTATATTTATGTTGTATGTAAATGTCTAATGATTACTGTACTACATAAATGTAAGCGTATAATTTATGTAATATCTAATGATTACTGTACTACATAACTATATACTTATAATTTATGTAATATCTAATAATTAATGTACTAAATAACTGTATACTTATGTTTTATGTAAATGTATAATAATTAATGTACTGCATAACTGTATATATATTTTTTATGTAAATGTCTAGTGATTACTGTACTACATAACTGTTTACTTATGTTTTATGTAATGTCTAATAATTACTGTACTAAATAACTGTATACTTATGTTTTATGTAAATGTATAATAATTACTGTACTGCATAACTGTATACTTATTTTTTATGTAAATGTCTAGTGATTACTGTAATACATAACTTTATACTTATGTTTTATGTAAATGTCTAGTGATTACTGTAATGCATAACTGTATACTTATGTTTTATGTAAATGTATAATGATTACTGTAATGCATAACTGTATACTTATGTTTTATGTAAATGTCTAATGATTACTGTACTACATAACTATATACTTATATTTTATGCAAATGTCAAATGATTATTGTACTACATAACTTTATACTTATGTTTTATGTAAATGTCTAATGATTAATGTACTACATTACTGTATATTTAAAATGTATGTAATATCTTATGATTACTGTACTACATAACTGTATACTTATAATTTATGTAATATCTAATGATTACTGTACTACATAACTGTATACTTATAATTTATGTAATATCTAATGATTACTGTACTACATAACTGTATACTTATGTTGTATGTGAATGTATAATAATTACTGTACTGCATAACTGTATACTTATGTTTTATGTAAATCTCGTATACTAATGTTTAATGTAAATATCTAATAATTACTGTTCTACATAACTGTATACTTGTGTTTTATGTAAATGTCTAGTGATTACTGTACTACATAACTGTATACTTATGATTTTTGTAAATGTCTAATGATTACTGAACTACATAACTGTATACTTGTGGTTTATATAAATGTCTTGTGATTACTGAACTACATTACTGTATACTTATGTTTTATGTAAATATCTTGTGATTACTGTACTACATAACTGTATACTTATGTTTTATGTAAATGTCTAATGCTTAATGTACTACATAACTGTATATTTATGTTGTATGTAAACGTCTAATGATTACTGTACTTCATATCTGTAAACTTATAATTTATGAAATATCTAATGCTTACTGTACTACTTAACTGTATACTTATAATGTATGTAATATCTGATTACTGTAATGCCTAACTCTATTCTTATGTTTTATGTAAATGTCTTGTGATTACTGTACTACATAACGGTATACATATGTTTTATGTAAATGTCTAATAATTACTGTACTACATAACTGTATACTTAAGTTTTATGTAAATGTCTAATGATTACTGTACTACATAACTGTATACTTATGTTTTATGTAAATGTATAATAATTACTGTACTACATTACTGTATATTTATAATTTATGTAATGTCTAATGATTATTGTACTACATAACTGTATAGTTATGTTTTATGTATATGTCTATTGATTATTGAACTACATAACTGTATACTTATAATTTATGTAAAAGTATTGTGATTACTGTACTACATAACTGTATATGTATGTTTTATGTAAATGTCTAATGATTACTGTACTACATAACTGTTAACTTATGTTTTATCTAATGTGTAGTGATTACTGTACTAGATAACTGTATACTTATGTTTTATGTAAATGTCTAATGATTATTTTACTACATAACTGTATACTTATGTTTTATGTAATTTCTAATGATTACTGTACTAGATAAGTGTACTCTTATGTTTTATGTAAATGTCTAATGATTACTGTACAACATTACTGTATATTTATAATTTATGTAATGTCTAATGATTATTGTACTACATAACTGTATAGTTATGTTTTATGTATATGTCTATTGATTATTGAACTACATAACTGTATACTTATAATTTATGTAAAAGTATTGTGATTACTGTACTACATAACTGTATATGTATGTTTTATGTAAATGTCTAATGATTACTGTACTACATAACTGTTAACTTATGTTTTATCTAATGTGTAGTGATTATTGTACTAGATAACTGTATACTTATGTTTTATGTAAATGTCTAATGATTATTTTACTACATAACTGTATACTTATGTTTTATGTAATGTCTAATGATTACTGTACTAGATAAGTGTACTCTTATGTTTTATGTAAATGTCTAATGATTACTGTACAACATTACTGTATATTTATAATTTATGTAATATCTAATGATTAATGTACTACATAACTGTATACTTATAATTTATGTTATATATAATAATTACTGTACTACATAACTGTATACTTATGTTTTATGTAAATGTCTAATGATTAATGTACTACATAACTGTATATTTATGTTTTATGTAAACGTCTTATGAATACTGTACTTCATATATGTAAACTTATCATTTATGTAATATCTAATGATTACTGTACTACTTAACTGTATACTTATAATTTATGTAATATCTAATGATTACTGTACTACATAACTGTATATTTATGTTTTATGTAAATGTACAGGGAGTGCAGAATTATTAGGCAAATGAGTATTTTGACCACATCATCCTCTTTATGCATGTTGTCTTACTCCAAGCTATATAGGCTCGAAAACCTTCTACCAATTAAGCATATTAGGTGATGTGCATCTCTGTAATGAGAAGGGGTGTGGTCTAATGACATCAACACCCTATATCAGGTGTGCATAATTATTAGGCAACTTCCTTTCCTTTGGCAAAATGGGTCAAAAGAAGGACTTGACAGGCTCAGAAAAGTAAAAAATTGTGAGATATCTTGCAGAGGGATGCAGCACTCTTAAAATTGAAAAGCTTCTGAAGCGTGATCATCAAACAATCAAGCGTTTCATTCAAAATAGTCAACAAGGTCGCAAGAAGCGTGTGGAAAAATCAAGGCGCAAAATAACTGCCCATGAACTGAGAAAAGTCAAGCGTGCAGCTGCCAAGATGCCACTTGCCACCAGTTTGGCCATATTTCAGAGCTGCAACATCACTGGAGTGCCCAAAAGCACAAGGTGTGCAATACTCAGAGACATGGCCAAGGTAAGAAAGGCTGAAAGACGACACACAAGCTGAAACGTCAAGACTGGGCCAAGAAATATCTCAAGACTGATTTTTCTAAGGTTTTATGGACTGATGAAATGAGAGTGAGTCTTGATGGGCCAGATGGATGGGCCCGTGGCTGGATTGGTAAAGGGCAGAGAGCTCCAGTCCGACTCAGACGCCAGCAAGGTGGAGGTGGAGTACTGGTTTGGGCTGGTATCATCAAAGATGAGCTTGTGGGGCCTTTTCGGGTTGAGGATGGAGTCAAGCTCAACTCCCAGTCCTACTGCCAGTTTCTGGAAGACACCTTCTTCAAAAAGTGGTACAAGAAGAAGTCTGCATCCTTCAAGAAAAACATGATTTTCATGCAGGACAATGCTCCATCACACGCGTCCAAGTACTCCACAGCGTGGCTGGCAAGAAAGGGTATAAAAGAAGAAAATCTAATGACATGGCCTCCTTGTTCACCTGATCTGAACCCCATTGAGAACCTGTGGTCCATCATCAAATGTGAGATTTACAAGGAGGGAAAACAGTACACCTCTCTGAACAGTGTCTGGGAGGCTGTGGTTGCTGCTGCACGCAATGTTGATGGTGAACAGATCAAAACACTGACAGAATCCATGGATGGCAGGCTTTTGAGTGTCCTTGCAAAGAAAGGTGGCTATATTGGTCACTGATTTGTTTTTGTTTTGTTTTTGAATGTCAGAAATGTATATTTGTGAATGTTGAGATGTTATATTGGTTTCACTGGTAAAAATAAATAATTGAAATGGGTATATATTTGTTTTTTGTTAAGTTGCCTAATAATTATGCACAGTAATAGTCACCTGCACACACAGATATCCCCCTAAAATTGCTGTAACTAAAAACAAACTAAAAACTACTTCCAAAACTATTCAGTTTTGATATTAATGAGTTTTTTGGGTTCATTGAGAACATGGTTGTTGTTCAATAATAAAATTAATCCTCAAAAATACAACTTGCCTAATAATTCTGCACTCCCTGTATAATGATTACTGTACTGCATAACTGTATACGTATGTTTTATGTAAAAGCCTAATGATTACTGTACTGCTCAACTCTATACTTATGTTTTATGTAAATGTCTAATGATTACTGTACTACATATCTGTATCCTTATGTTTTATCTAATGTGTAGTGATTACTGTACTACATAACTGTATACTTATGTTTTATGTAAATGTCTAATGATTACTGTACTACATAACTGTATACTTATGTTTTATCTAATGTGTAGTGATTACTGTACTACATAACTGTATACTTACGTTTTATGTAAATGTCTTGTGATTACTGTACTACATAACTGTATACATATGTTTTATGTAAATGTATAATGATTACTGTACTACATAACTGTATACTTATGTTTTATGTAAATGTCTAATGATTACTGTACTGCTTAACTGTATACTTATGTTTTATGTAAATGTCTAATAATTACTGTACTACATTACTGTAAATTTATAATTTATGTAATGTCTAATGATTATTGTACTACATAACTGTATAGTTATGTTTTATGTATATGTCTATTGATTATTGAACTACATAACTGTATACTTATAATTTATGTAAAAGTATTGTGATTACTGTACTACATAACTGTATATGTATGTTTTATGTAAATGTCTAATGATTACTGTACTACATATCTGTATCCTTATGTTTTATCTAATGTGTAGTGATTACTGTACTACATAACTGTATACTTATGTTTTATGTAAATGTCTAATGATTACTGTACTACATAACTGTATACTTATGTTTTATCTAATGTGTAGTGATTACTGTACTACATAACTGTATACTTACGTTTTATGTAAATGTCTTGTGATTACTGTACTACATAACTGTATACATATGTTTTATGTAAATGTATAATGATTACTGTACTACATAACTGTATACTTATGTTTTATGTAAATGTCTAATGATTACTGTACTGCTTAACTGTATACTTATGTTTTATGTAAATGTCTAATAAATACTGTACTACATTACTGTATATTTATAATTTATGTAATGTCTAATGATTATTGTACTACATAACTGTATAGTTATGTTTTATGTAAATGTATATTGATTATTGTACTACATAACTGTATACTTATAATTTATGTAAAATTATTGTGATTACTGTACTACATAACTGTATATGTATGCTTTATGTAAATGTCTAATGATTACTGTACTACATAACTGTATACTTATGTTTTATCTAATGTGTAGTGAGTACTGTACTAGATAACTGTATACTTATGTTGTATGTAAATGTCTAATGATTATTTTACTACATAACTGTATACTTATGTTTTATGTAATGTTTAATTATTACTGTACTACATAACTGTATTCTTATGTTTTATGTAAATGTCTAATGATTACTGTACTACATTACTGTATATTTATAATTTATGTAATATCTAATGATTACTGTACTACATAACTGTATACTTATAATTTATGTAATATATAATGATTACTGTACTATATAACTGTATACTTATAATTTATGTTATATCCAATGATTACTGTACTATATAACTGTATAGTTATGTTTTCTGTAAATGTATAATAATTACTGTACTGCATAACTGTATACGAATGTTTTATGTAATTTCTAATGATTATTGTACTACATAACTGTATACTTATGTTTTATGTAAATATCTATTGATTACTTTACTACATAACTGTATACTTATGTTTTATGTAAATGTATTGTGATTACTGTACTACAAAACTGTATACTTATATTTTATGTAAATATCTAATAATTACTGTACTACATTACTGTACATTTATAATTTATGTAATGTCTAATGATATTTGTACTACATAACTGTATACTTATGTTTTATGTAAATGTCTATTGATTATTGTACTACATAACTGTATACTTATAATTTATGTAAAAGTCTTGTGATTACTGTACTACATAACTGTATATGTTTGTTTTATGTAAATGCCTAATGATTATTGTACTGCCTAACTCTATACTTATGTTTTATGTAAATGTCTAATTATTACTGTACTACATAACTGTATACTTATGTTTTATCTAATGTGTAGTGATTACTGTACTACATAACTGTATACTTATGTTTTATGTAATGTCTAAAGATTACTGTACTACATAACTGTATTCTTATGTTTTATGTAAATGTCTAATGATTACTGTACTACATTACTGTATTCTTATAATTTATGTAATGTATAATGATTACTGTACTACATAACTGTATACTTATGTTTTGTGTAAATGTCTAATGATTAATGTACTACATAACTGTATATTTATGTTTTATGTAAACGTCTAATGAATACTGTACTTCATATCTGTAAACTTATGATTTATGTAATATCTAATGATTACTGTAATACTTAACTGTATACTTATAATTTATGTAATATCTAATGATTACTGTACTACATAACTGTATACTTATGTTTTATGTAAATGTATAATAATTACTGTACTGCATAACTGTATACTTATGTTTTATGTAAATGTATTGTGATTACTGTACTACATAACTGTATACTTATGTTTTATGTAAATGTCTAGTGATTACTGTACTACATAACTGTATACTTATGTTTTATGTAAATGTATAATGATTACTGTAATGCATAACTGTATACTTATGTTTTATGTAAATGTCTAATGATTACTGTACTACATAACTATATACTTATATTTTATGCAAATGTCTAATGATTATTGTACTACATAACTTTATACTTATGTTTTATGTAAATGTCTAATGATTAATGTACTACATTACTGTAATATCTTATGATTACTGTACTACATAACTGTATACTTATAATTTATGTAATATCTAATGATTACTGTACTACATAACTGTATATTTATGTTTTATGTAAATGTATAATGATTACTGTACTGCATAACTGTATACGTATGTTTTATGTAAAAGCCTAATGATTACTGTACTGCCCAACTCTATACTTATGTTTTATGTAAATGTCTAATGATTACTGTACTACATAACCGTATACTTATGTTTTATCTAATGTGTAGTGATTACTGTACTACATAACTGTATACTTATGTTTTTTGTAAATGTCTAATGATTACTGTACTACATAACTGTATACTTATGGTTTATCTAATGTGTAGTGATTACTGTACTACATAACTGTATACATATGTTTTATGTCAATGTATAATGATTACTGTACTACATAACTGTATACATATGTTTTATGTAAATGTATATTGATTACTGTACTACTTAACTGTATACTTATGTTTTATGTAAATGTATAATAATTACTGTACTACATTACTGTATATTTATAATTTATGTAATGTCTAATGATTATTGTACTACATAACTGTATAGTTATGTTTTATGTAAATGTATATTGATTATTGTACTACATAACTGTATACTTATAATTTATGTAAAATTATTGTGATTACTGTACTACATAACTGTATACTTATGTTTTATGTAAATGTCTAATAATTATTGTACTACATAACTGTATACTTATGTTTTATGTAAATGTCTTGTGATTACTGTACTACATAACGGTATACATATGTTTTATGTAAATGTCTAATAATTACTGTACTACATAACTGTATACTTATGTTTTATGTAAATGTCTAATGATTACTGTACTACATAACTGTATACTTATGTTTTATGTAAATGTATAATAATTACTGTACTACATTACTGTATATTTATAATTTATGTAATGTCTAATTATTATTGTACTACATAACTGTATAGTTATGTTTTTTGTATATGTCTATTGATTATTGAACTACATAACTGTATACTTATAATTTATGTAAAAGTATTGTGATTACTGTACTACATAACTGTATATGTATGTTTTATGTAAATGTCTAATGATTACTGTACTACATAACTGTATACTTATGTTTTATCTAATGTGTAGTGATTACTGTACTAGTTTTACTACATAACTGTATAAAAGTATTGTGATTACTGCAGTGGCGTAGCGTGGGGGGGCCACAGGGGCGGTTGCCCCGGGCGCAAAATTATGAGGGGCGCAAAAGCCTCCACCAGACAGTAGACTGTTGTGACAGTCCCAGACTCCAGCGGCGATTTTAGCAACCCTTTTAGCAACCCTGCTGTTCTGTCTTGAGTCACTCTCAGTCTCAATCAATGCAAGTGTGAACTTCCATTGTTTGTCACTTTGTCAGTGTCATCTGAGTCGTCACGGTCTGTGAGTCTCAGTCTGTGCCGCCTCCTGTAAGTGTGTGTAAATGTAATCTACTGTTTATCCGACTCTACAGTTTACACCACTAGCACGGCGCCGGCAGGTCCTGACTCCTCCCACTCCCAGCGCGCAGGTCAGGAGGGACCGAGGGAGCAATAAGTGGAGGAAGAGCCTGAGCCTGAGGACTGTCTCTAGCGCGTCGTGCCTGGTGCCTGCCCGTGACTCGAAATTGAAGCCTGGACAGGTAAGTAATTTGGGGAGGAGAGGAAAGGGATGTCAGTTGTGGCAGCGGCTTAGCCTTAGTGGCTATATATTTCTTGACTACAAATTTTCAGGACTCAGAGGACTGAGAGGAATGTTAACTGTTGGGAGGCTGGGGTGTAAAGGTGAGCTCAGTGTTCTCTTGGGCCTGGGTAGGAATAATCTGTCTGTAATCCTGTGCTGCTGAGCTCTGCTCCTCTCATCAGTCTGGATGCAGTTTGGCTGCAGTTACGTCTCAGGCTGGCCGCTGTGAGTTTCCATAAAAGTCCTGCTCTCAGGTCATCTACCGCATGCTACCCCCTGCATGAGAAACCACTTTATTCCTGGGCTCTAGATTGTGTGTGAGAAGGGGGTGGTACACTTGTGCATTTGCATTAGAGAGGAAATACAGATACATGGCTTACAGCAATGTCTATCTGCAGCAATATATCAATAAGTTAGAAAAACTCAGCAGTGAAAGATAAAGGAGCCAATGACTTAACAAAAGGTAACATTTTCTGAACATTTGGGATTTTTTCAAAACAGACAGCATCTTGCTTCAAATAGGATGTACATAATGCCAGCAAAGTTAGTTGTACATCATCATATGTCATTTACAACTGTATTTTATACCAAGGTAGCAATAAAAGGGGTATGGAACCATTAATGTTTTTTGCATATAAAATATTTTTACAAATAATTGCAGTTTAAAAAAAAAAAAAAAGTTAGCTTAAAGGGACATAACAGTGCTATATCATTTCATTACACTATTTCATGTTTCTAATTATGTGTTTAAGCCCTACAAAGGGGTTAAACACATGGTTAATGTTTGCTCCAGAGAGCCAATGTACTTCTTCTGAATTAGACACAGGCCAGCGACTGGCAACTATGCACATATGCCACACCTGTGATTTGCTTACCAGACCAGGACTTTAAATATGAGCTCAACCCCTGTATGAACAATAATAGTTATATGGAATTTGCACAAAAAATATCCTTTACCATCAACTATAAAGTTTTACTTTTGTATGAAAAATCTTAGCACTGTATCTTTACTACTCTTCTTTGATATTGACCTTTACATTACCTGCAGATCAGTTGGTAGTAAGTAATACCTGGTGAAATGTTTATTACAACACAAACCAATACAAGCTTTTAACTGTAAACGGACTGTACACCCCCCCCCCCCCCAACACTGGGATTCGAACACAAATATTTAGTGCTAGAGACATAAACACTTGTCTTGTTCTGCTTTTTTTTTTTTAAATATTATTTTTAAGAATATTTCTGGCTTCTTAAACATTCCTAATTTATTGCATGTTTTCTACCAGTTTTTTTCCTGTAGAAGTTGAGAATAATGGTTTAATGAATATTGGAAATTGTAACAAGTTTAATTTGTTTTATATGTAATTAAAACAAAAACCTGTCTCCTAAGTTGTTGAGCTGGCTCCTAGATTCAAAGCAAATTTGCCAATCCCTACTGTACTGGTGGAAGAGACTCAGTCGGTGCTAATGGGTTAGGGGGGCGCAATTCTTACCTTGCCCTGGGCGCTGACAACCCACGCTACGCCACTGGATTACTGTACTACATAACTGTATATGTATGTTTTATGTAAATGTCTAATGATTACTGTACTACATAACTGTATACTTATGTTTTATGTAATGTTTAATGATTACTGTACTACATAACTGTATTCTTATGTTTTATGTAAATGTCTAATGATTACTGTACTACATTACTGTATATTTATAATTTATGTAATATATAATGATTACTGTACTACATAACTGTATACTTATAATTTATGTAATATATAATGTTTACTGTACTATATAACTGTATACTTATAATTTATGTTATATCCAATGATTACTGTACTATATAACTGTATACTTATGTTTTCTGTAAATGTATAATAATTACTGTACTGCATAACTGTATACGCATGTTTTATGTAATTTCTAATGATTATTGTACTACATAACTGTATACTTATGTTTTATGTAAATGTATTGTGATTACTGTACTACAAAACTGTATACTTATGTTTTATGTAAATATATAATAATTACTGTACTACATTACTGTATATTTATAATTTATGTAATGTCTAATGATTATTGTACTACATAACTGTATACTTATGTTTTATGTAAATTTCTATTGATTATTGTACTACATAACTGTATACTTATAATTTATGTAAAAGTCTTGTGATTACTGTACTACATAACTGTATACGTATGTTTTATGTAAATGCCTAATGATTACTGCACTGCCTAACTCTATACTTATGTTTTATGTAAATGTCTAATTATTACTGTACTACATAACTGTATACTTATGTTTTATCTAATGTGTAGTGATTACTGTACTACATAACTGTATACTTATGTTTTATTTAATGTCTAATGAATACTGTACTACATAACTGTATTCTTATGTTTTATGTAAATGTCTAATGATTACTGTACTACATTACTGTATTCTTATAATTTATGTAATGTATAATGATTACTGTACTACATAACTGTATACTTATGTTTTATGTAAATGTCTAATGATTAATGTACTACATAACTGTATATTTATGTTTTATGTAAACTTCTAATGAATACTGTACTTCATATCTGTAAACTTATAATTTATGTAATATCTAATGATTACTGTAATACTTAACTGTATACTTATAATTTATGTAATACCTAATGATTACTGTACTACATAACTGTATACTTATGTTTTATGTAAATGTATAATAATTACTGTACTGCATAACTGTATACTTATGTTTTATGTAAATGCCTATTGATTACTGTACTACATAACTGTATACTTATGTTTTATGTAAATGTATTGTGATTACTGTACTACATAACTGTATACTTATGTTTTATGTAAATGTCTAGTGATTACTGTACTACATAACTGTATACTTATGTTTTATGTAAATGTATAATGATTACTGTAATGCATAACTGTATACTTATGTTTTATGTAAATGTCTAATGATTACTGTACTACATAACTATATACTTATATTTTATGCAAATGTCTAATGATTATTGTACTACATAACTTTATACTTATGTTTTATGTAAATGTCTAATGATTAATGTACTACATTACTGTAATATCTTATGATTACTGTACTACATAACTGTATACTTATAATTTATGTAATATATAATGATTACTGTACTACATAACTGTATACTTATAATTTATGTAATATCTAATGATTACTGTACTACATAACTGTATACTTATGTTGTATGTGAATGTATAATAATTACTGTACTGCATAACTGTATACTTATGTTTTATGTAAATCTTGTATACTAATGTTTAATGTAAATATCTAATAATTACTGTTCTACATAACTGTATACTTGTGTTTTATGTAAATGTCTAGTGATTACTGTACTACATAACTGTATACTTATGATTTATGTAAATGTATAATGATTACTGAACTACATAACTGTATACTTGTGGTTTATATAAATGTCTTGTGATTACTGAACTACATTACTGTATACTTATGTTTTATGTAAATATCTTGTGATTACTGTACTACATAACTGTATACTTATGTTTTATGTAAATGTCTAATGCTTAATGTACTACATAACTGTATATTTATGTTGTATGTAAACGTCTAATGATTACTGTACTTCATATCTGTAAACTTATAATTTATGAAATATCTAATGCTTACTGTACTACTTAACTGTATACTTATAATGTATGTAATATCTGATTACTGTAATGCCTAACTCTATTCTTATGTTTTATGTAAATGTATAATGATTAGTGTACTACATAACTGTATACTTATGTTTTATGTAAATGTCTAATAATTATTGTACTACATAACTGTATACTTATGTTTTATGTAAATGTCTTGTGATTACTGTACTACATAACGGTATACATATGTTTTATGTAAATGTCTACTAATTACTGTACTACATAACTGTATATTTATGTTGTATTTAAACGTCTAATGATTACTGTACTTCATATCTGTAAACTTATAATTTATGAAATATCTAATGCTTACAGTACTACTTAACTGTATACTTATAATGTATGTAATATCTGATTACTGTAATGCCTAACTCTATTCTTATGTTTTATGTAAATGTATAATGATTACTGTACTACATAACTGTATACTTATGTTTTATGTAAATGTCTAATAATTATTGTACTACATAACTGTATACTTATGTTTTATGTAAATGTCTTATGATTACTGTACTACATAACTGTATACTTATGTTTTATGTAAATGTCTAATAATTACTGTACTACATAACTGTATACTTATGTTTTATGTAATGTCTAATGATTATTGTACTACATAACTGTATAGTTATGTTTTATGTATATGTCTATTGATTATTGAACTACATAACTGTATACTTATAATTTATGTAAAAGTTTGTGATTACTGTACTACATAACTGTATACGTATGTTTAATGTAAATGCCTAATGATTACTGTACTACATAACTGTTTACTTATGTTTTATCTAATGTGTAGTGATTACTGTACTACATAACTGTATACTTATGTTTTATGTAAATGTCTAATGATTATTTTACTACATAACTGTATACTTATGTTTTATGTAATGTCTAATGATTACTGTACTACATAACTGTATTCTTATATTTTATGTAAATGTCTAATGATTACTGTACTACATTACAATATATTTATAATTTATGTAATATCTAATAATTAATGTACTACATAACTGTATACTTATAATTTATGTTATATATAATAATTACTGTACCACATAAGTGTATACTTATGTTTTATGTAAATGTCTAATGATTAATGTACTACATAACTGTATATTTATGTTTTATGTAAACGTCTTATGAATACTGTACTTCATATCTGTAAACTTATCGTTTATGTAATATCTAATGATTACTGTACTACTTAACTGTATACTTATAATTTATGTAATATCTAATGATTACTGTACTACATAACTGTATATTTATGTTTTATGTAAATGTATAATGATTACTGTACTGCATAACTGTATACGTATGTTTTATGTAAAAGCCTAATGATTACTGTACTGCCCAACTCTATACTTATGTTTTATGTAAATGTCTAATGATTACTGTACTACATAACCGTATACTTATGTTTTATCTAATGTGTAGTGATTACTGTACTACATAACTGTATACTTATGCTTTATGTAAATGTCTAATGATTACTGTACTACATAACTGTATACTTATGTTTTATCTAATGTGTAGTGATTACTGTACTACATAACTGTATACTTATGCTTTATGTAAATGTCTAATGATTACTGTACTACATAACTGTATACTTATGTTTTATCTAATGTGTAGTGATTACTGTACTACATAACTGTATACTTATGTTTTATGTAAATGTCTTGTGATTACTGTACTACATAACTGTATACATATGTTTTATGTAAATGTATAATGATTACTGTACTACATAACTGTATACTTATGTTTTATGTAAATGTCTAATGATTACTGTACTGCTTAACTGTATACTTATGTTTTATGTAAATGTATAATAATTACTGTACTACATTACTGTATATTTATAATTTATGTAATGTCTAATGATTATTGTACTACATAACTGTATAGTTATGTTTTATGTAAATGTATATTGATTATTGTACTACATAACTGTATACTTATAATTTATGTAATATATAATGATTACTGTACTACATAACTGTATACTTATGTTGTATGTGAATGTATAATAATTACTGTACTACATTACTGTATATTTATAATTTATGTAATGTCTAATGATTATTGTACTACATAACTGTATAGTTATGTTTTATGTAAATGTATATTGATTATTGTACTACATAACTGTATACTTATAATTTATGTAATATATAATGATTACTGTACTACATAACTGTATACTTATGTTGTATGTGAATGTATAATAATTACTGTACTGCATAACTGTATACTTATGTTTTATGTAAATCTTGTATACTAATGTTTAATGTAAATATCTAATAATTACTGTTCTACATAACTGTATACTTGTGTTTTATGTAAATGTCTAGTGATTACTGTACTACATAACTGTATACTTATGATTTATGTAAATGTCTAATGATTACTGAACTACATAACTGTATACTTGTGGTTTATATAAATGTCTTGTGATTACTGAACTACATTACTGTATACTTAAGTTTTATGTAAATATCTTGTGATTACTGTACTACATAACTGTATACTTATGTTTTATGTAAATGTCTAATGCTTAATGTACTACATAACTGTATATTTATGTTGTATGTAAACGTCTAATGATTACTGTACTTCATATCTGTAAACTTATAATTTATGAAATATCTAATGCTTACTGTACTACTTAACTGTATACTTATAATGTATGTAATATCTGATTACTGTAATGCCTAACTCTATTCTTATGTTTTATGTAAATGTCTAATGATTAGTGTACTACATAACTGTATACTTATGTTTTATGTAAATGTCTAATAATTATTGTACTACATAACTCTATACTTATGTTTTATGTAAATGTCTTGTGATTACTGTACTACATAACGGTATACATATGTTTTATGTAAATGTCTAATAATTACTGTACTACATAACTGTATACTTATGTTTTATGTAAATGTCTAATGATTACTGTACTACATAACTGTATACTTATGTTTTATGTAAATGTCTTGTGATTACTGTACTACATAACGGTATACATATGTTTTATGTAAATGTCTAATAATTACTGTACTACATAACTGTATATTATGTTGTATGTAAATGTCTAATAATTACTGTACTACATAACTGTATACTTATGTTTTATGTAATGTCTAATGATTATTGTACTACATAACTGTATATTTATGTTTTATGTATATGTCTATTGATTATTGAACTACTTAACTGTATACTTATAATTTATGTAAAAGTATTGTGATTACTGTACTACATAACTGTATACGTATGTTTAATGTAAATGTCTAATGATTATTTTACTACATAACTGTATACTTATGTTTTATGTAATGTCTAATGATTACTGTACTAGATAACTGTATACTTATGTTTTATGTAAATGTCTAATGATTATTTTACTACATAACTGTATACTTATGTTTTATGTAATGTCTAATGATTACTGTACTACATAACTGTATTCTTATATTTTATGTAAATGTCTAATGATTACTGTACTACATTACAATATATTTATAATTTATGTAATATCTAATAATTAATGTACTACATAACTGTATACTTATAATTTATGTTATATATAATAATTACTGTACTACATAACTGTATACTTATGTTTTATGTAAATGTCTAATGATTAATGTACTACATAACTGTATATTTATGTTTTATGTAAACGTCTTATGAATACTGTACTTCATATCTGTAAACTTATCGTTTATGTAATATCTAATGATTACTGTACTACTTAACTGTATACTTATAATTTATGTAATATCTAATGATTACTGTACTACATAACTGTATATTAATGTTTTATGTAAATGTATAATGATTACTGTACTGCATAACTGTATACGTATGTTTTATGTAAAAGCCTAATGATTACTGTACTGCCCAACTCTATACTTATGTTTTATGTAAATGTCTAATGATTACTGTACTACATAACCGTATACTTATGTTTTATCTAATGTGTAGTGATTACTTTACTACATAACTGTATACTTATGTTTTATGTAAATGTCTAATGATTACTGTACTACATAACTGTATACTTATGTTTTATCTAATGTGTAGTGATTACTGTACTACATAACTGTATACTTATGTTTTATGTAAATGTCTTGTGATTACTGTACTACATAACTGTATACATATGTTTTATGTAAATGTATAATGATTACTGTACTACATAACTGTATACTTATGTTTTATGTAAATGTCTAATGATTACTGTACTGCTTAACTGTATACTTATGTTTTATGTAAATGTATAATAATTACTGTACTACATTACTGTATATTTATAATTTATGTAATGTCTAATGATTATTGTACTACATAACTGTATAGTTATGTTTTATGTAAATGTATATTGATTATTGTACTACATAACTGTATACTTATAATTTATGTAAAATTATTGTGATTACTGTACTACATAACTGTATATGTATGTTTTATGTAAATGTCTAATGATTACTGTACTACATAACTGTATACTTATGTTTTATCTAATGTGTAGTGATTACTGTACTAGTTTTACTACATAACTGTATACTTATGTTTTATGTAATGTTTAATGATTACTGTACTACATAACTGTATTCTTATGTTTTATGTAAATGTCTAATGCTTACTGTACTACATTACTGTATATTATATTATATTACTGTACTACATTACTGTATACTGTAAAGTTAATTTATCTACTCAGATTTTAATTAATTTTTATTGCTGTACTATTGAGAGTATTCTCACCAACTGTATTACAGTATGGTATGGAAACTGTACTAATTCTGATCGCAAAGCTCTGCAACGGGTTGTTAAAACCGCCCAGTATATCATAGGTGCTCAGTTACCTACCATTGAAGATCTTCAAAGCAGACGTAGTCTTTTAAATGCCTATCGAATTATTCATGATCCTTTCCATGTTAGCAACAGACTATTTGCCCTTTTACCATCTGGGAGACGTTATAGAAGCTTAAAAGGAAAAACTGCTAGATTACGGAATAGTTTTTTCCCAAGAGCCATTACTCTGCTAAATAATAACTTTTAAAAATCTCTCTTATGCTCATAGCCTTTTTTAATTTTTTAATTTTTTATCCTTCTGATGATTAGATCTTTTTATTATATTGAAGAAAGTGCTAAATTAATGGTTTTAATCTAATTTATTGATTATCCTGTTAATGGTTCTTTTTTACCTCACTTTATATTCACATAACACATATAATATAAAATACACATATGATGCATATAAAACACTCATGATTCACATCATATATATAATGCAAATGTACACATATGTGTGCAAGATGACTAATTTTTTATTACATTTTTTTACACATATATATACTTTTTTGTATGGAACTGATTTTTTTTGCACTTTATTACACTTACATTGTACTTACTTTTGTGGTATAGAAATTTTCTGCATAAGTCACTTGAATTTTTTGCTATCTATTAGTTTTTACCATTATAGTGCCATCTGTGTATAGGATTGGTTAGATTTTCAAATATAATTTCGTTGTCTCTGTTTTTCTACTTTGTACAATGACAATAAAACGAATCTAATCTAATCTAATCTAATTTATAATTTATGTAATATATAATGATTACTGTACTACATAACTGTATACTTATAATTTATGTAATATATAATGATTACTGTACTATATAACTGTATACTTATAATTTATGTTATATCCAATGATTACTGTACTATATAACTGTATACTTATGTTTTCTGTAAATGTATAATAATTACTGTACTGCATAACTGTATATGCATGTTTTATGTAATTTCTAATGATTATTGTACTACATAACTGTATACTTATGTTTTATGTAAATGTATTGTGATTACTGTACTACAAAACTGTATACTTATGTTTTATGTAAATGTCTAATGATTAATGTACTACATAACTGTATATTTATGTTTTATGTAAACGTCTAATGAATACTGTACTTCATATCTGTAAACTTATAATTTATGTAATATCTAATGATTACTGTACTACTTAACTGTATACTTATAATTTATGTAATATCTAATGATTACTGTACTACATAACTGTATACTTATGTTTTATGTAAATGTATAATAATTACTGTACTGCATAACTGTATACGTATGTTTTATGTAATTTCTAATGATTATTATACTACATAACTGTATACTTATATTTTATGTAAATGCCTATTGATTACTGTACTACATAACTGTATACTTATGTTTTATGTAAATGTATTGTGATTACTGTACTACATAACTGTATACTTATGTTTTATGTAAATGTCTAATGATTACTGTACTTACATAACTGTATACTTAAGTTTTATATCAATGTATAATGAATATTGTACTACATAACTGTTTACTTATGTTTTATGTAAATGCCTAATGATTACTGTACTACCTTACTGTATACTTATGTTTTATATAAATGTATAATGATTACTGTACTACATAACTGTATACTTATGTTTTATGCAAATGTATAATGATTATTGCACTACATAACTGTATACTTATAGTTTATGTAATATCTAATGATTACTGTACTACATAACTGTATATTTATGATTTATGTAAATGTCTTGTGATATCTATAGTACATAACTGTATACTTATGTTTTATGTAAATGTATAATGATTATTGTACTACATAACTGTATACTTATGTTTAATTTAAATGCCTAATGGTTACAGTACTACTTAACTGTATACTTATGTTTTATGTAAATATATAATTCTGCAGCGCTGTCCATGGACACAATTCATTTAAAATGAAACAATATAAGAAACAGGACAACATTTACAAAAACATACAGGATGGATTGAGGGCCCTATTCCCGTGGGAACATACATACCCATACTGTACTACATTACTTTATACTTATGTTTTATGTAAATGTAAAACAATAATTAGATTCTACAAGGAAGTAAGTAAAAATATAGATAAAGGGAAATCAGTTGATGTGATATACAGTGGGGCAAAAAAGAATTTAGTCAGCCACCAATTGTGCAAGTTCTCCCACATAAGAAGATGAGAGAGGCCTTTAATTTTCATCATAGGTATACCTCAACTATGACAGACAAAATGTGGAAACAAATCCAGACAATCACATTGTCTGATTTGGAAAGAATTTATTTGCAAATTATGGTGGAAAATAAGTATTTGGTCAATATCAAAAGTTCATCTCAATACTTTGTTATATTTCCTTTGTTGGCAATGACAGAGGTCAAACGTTTTCTGTAGTCTTCAAAAGGTTGTCACACACTGTTGATGGTATGTTGGCCCATTCCTGCATGCAGATCTCCTCTAGAGCAGTGATGTTTTCGGGCTGTCGCTGGGCAACACACACTTTCAACTCCCTCCAAAGGTTTTCTATGGGTTGAGATCTGGAGACTGGCTAGGCAACTCCAGGACCTTGAAATGCTTCTTATGAAGACACTCCTTCGTTGCCCCGGGCGGTGTGTTTGGGATCATTGTCATGCTGAAAGACCCAGCCACGTTTCATCTTCAATGCCCTTGCTGATGGAAGGAGGTTTGCACTCAAAATCTCATGATACATGGCCCCATTCATTCTTTCATGTACACAGATCAGTCGTCTTGTTCCCTTTGCAGAGAAACAGCCCCAAAGGATGATGTTGCCACCCCCATGCTTCACAGTAGGTATGGTGTTCTTTGGTTGCAACTCAGCATTCTCTCTCCTCCAAACACGACGAGTTGTGTTTCTACCAAATAGTTCTACTTTGGTTTCATCTGACCATATGACATTCTCCCAATCTGCTTCTGGATCATCCAAATGCTCTCTAGCATACTTCAGATGGGCCCCGGAGACGTCTGGCACTGCAGAATCTGAGTCCCTGGCGGCGTAGTGTGTTACTGATGGTAGCCTTTGTTACATTGGTCCCAGCTCTCTGCAGGTCATTCACTAGGTCCCCTGTGTGGTTCTGGGATGTTTGCTTACTGTTCTTGTGATCATTTTGACCCCATGGGGTGAGATCTTGCGTGGAGCCCCAGATCGAGGGAGATTATCAGTGGTCTTGTATGTCTTCCATTTTCTAATTATTGCTCCCACAGTTGATTTCTTCACACCAAGCTGCTTGCCTATTGCAGTTTTCCCAGCCTGGTGCAGGTCTCCTGGTGTCCTTCGACAGCTCTTTGGTCTTCACCATAGTGGAGTTTGGAGTGTGACTGTTTGAGGTTGTGGACAGGTGTCTTTTATACTGATAACAAGTTCAAACAGGTGCCATTAATACAGGTAATGAGTGGAGGACAGAGGAACCTCTTAAGAAGAAGATACAGGTCTGTGAGAGACAGAAATCTTGCTTGTTTGTAGGTGTCCAAATACTTATTTTCCACCATAATATGCAAATTAATTATTTCCAAATCAGACAATGTGATTGTCTGGATTTGTTTCCACATTTTGTCTCTCATAGTTGAGGTATATCTATGATGAAAATTACAGGGCCTCTCTCATCTTCTTACGTGGGAAAACTTGCACAATTGGTGGCTGACTAAATACTTTTTTGCCCCACTGTACTTAGATTTTGCAAAGGCATTTGATACAGTGCCACATGAGAGATTAATGCACAAAATCAAGGGACTGGGAATAGCTGAAAATGTTAGCTCATGGATAAATTACTGGATGAAAGATAGGGAGCAATGAGTAGTAGTAAATGGATCATACTCAGATTGGACAAAGGTAATCAGTGGAGTCCCCCAGGGATCAGTACTGAGCCCTGTTCTTTTTAATATTTTTATAAATGACTTGGAGCAAGGATAAAATAGCGACATCTCTATTTTTGCAGATGATACTAAGTTAAGTAAGATCATTAGGACAGAGCAGGATGAACTTTCATTACAAAGGGATCTGCAAAAATTAGAAGTATGCCAAGTAAATGGAAAATTAGATTTAATACGGGAAAATGTTCTACATTTATGAAGTAAAAATAAGCAGGCAACATATTTTTTAAATGGTCCAGACTTAGCCAAACAGAGGAGGAAAGGGATTTGGGAGTAGTAATAGATAACAAGCTAAAGATGGGTGCACAATGCAGGGCAGCGGCTTCAAAGGCTAATAAGATACTAGCATGTATTAAAAGAGGCATTGATTCAAGGGAGGAAGCATAATTTTGTCACTATATAAAGCCCTGGTAAGACCTCACCTTGAGTATGAAGTGCAGTTCTGGTGACCGATTGCAAAAAAAGATATTGTAGAACTAGAAAAAGTTCAGAGAAGGTCCACAAAGCTAATAAGGGGATAGGAGAATTTAACCTATGATGAGAGGCTAGCTAAACTGGGTCTGTTTTCTTTAGAAAAAAGGCACTTGAGAGGTGACATGATAACTTTATATAAATATATTCAAGGCCCATATATAGAGATGGCAGAAGCTCTGTTTATTCCAAGAAAATTGTTTCTGACAAGAGGTCACAATTTAAGGTTGGAGGAAAGGAAATTTAATCTCCTGCAACTGAAACGTTTTTTCACTGTAAGAGCAATAAAATTGTGGAATCATTACCAAAGGAGGTAGTGAATGCCAATACCCTAGATAGATTTAAAAATAATCTGGATACATTTCTGTATATAAACAAAATTCATGGATATGATTGATAGTATAAAATGGGTCACCTTTTAGTGGGGTATTTTAGATTTGTATAGGTTGAACTCGATGGACTTCGGTCTTTTTTCAACCTTATCTACTATGTTACTATGTAAAATAATTATTGTACTACATAACTGCATACTTATGTTTTATGTAAATGTCTAATAATTATTGTACTTTATAACCATATACTTATGTTTAATGTAAATGTCTAATGACTACTGTACTACATAACTGTATACTTATGTAAGTATACACTTAAAGGAACCTTCATTTGTCGTGTAGTCGTCGGATGAAGAGGATGCTCCACGTCGGATGTCTCGAAGATGGACCCGCTCCACGCCGGATGGATGAATATAGAAGATGCCAACTGGATGAAGACTTCTGCCCATCAGGAAGACCACTTCGCCTGGTTTGGATGAAGACTTCTCGGCTTCGTTGAGGAATTTGGCCCGGTTGGATGAAGACTTCTGCCGCTTCCTTGAGGATGGATGTCCGGTCTTCAGAACTGTAAGTCGATCTTCAGGGGGTTAGTGTTAGGTTTTTTTAAGGGTGTATTGGGTGGGTTTTATTTTAGGTTAGGGACTTTGGGCCTGCAAAAGAGCTAACTGCCCTTTTAAGGGCAATGCCCATCCAAATGCCCTTTTCAGGGCAATGGGGAGCTTAGTTTTTTTAGATAGTATTTTATTTGAGGGATTGTTTGTGTGGGTGGTGGATTTTACTGTTGGGGGGGGGTTGGTTGTATTTTTTTAAAAGGTAAAAGAGCTGATTACTTTGGGGCAATGCCCCGCAAAAGGCCCTTTTAAGGGCTATTGGTAGTTTAGTTTAGGCTAGGGTTTTTTTATTTTGGGGGGGCTTTTTTTTACTTCTAGAGAAGGTTACGCTTGAGCAAAAATGTTAAATAGCGTGCCACTTGTAATTTATGTGTTATTCTTAGAAAGGTTGAGCTGAAGATAGCAGTGCTTTCGATTGCACTCCACTTGTAATCTAGCACTCAGTGTCTCTTCAAGCATTGTTTATAAAATACAAGCTTTCCATCATAATTCTATATTTTATTTACTTTAATAATGAGATGCAAAAGCTGGCTTCCTTGTATTGTCGGCTGCTAATGAAATAAACATGATTATTTCACAATTGTGTCTGTACTTGTCTGAAGTCTGTTTATCTGCTAACAAATGCTGGGTTAGTTTTAAAACCTGAAAACAAAAATAAAGTCCAGCACACTCACCATGTACTATCCTGTGCAGGCCGCATATGTCTGTCAACATAAGAAAGCACAAAGAGAAGAAAATAAATGTAGCCGCACCAGTGAATTTCAGTGCAGATTCATTTTTTTTTCTCTTTTTTAGCTTTAAAACCTCAACACTGGTAGATTCTTTTTTTTTCCATATGCAATACTGAATCTAAGGGACGCCATCTTGGATGCAATACTGTATCACAGTAATCAAAAGGAATATTGTAGCACAATAATTAGAGGCAACAACTGTCCCTGGAACACAAAGTTTTTTAACCCTGCGAAAGGGGTTAAATACATAGATAAAGTCCCACCTGAGAGCCACAGTGAGCAAGAGTTACTCAAATCTGCCATTCACCAGCTGTGTGGGGCTGTACCTTGGGTGATAGGGTTGTACCAAGGTTGTTTGTATATGGTGGTCCCTTGATTATTTGGAGAGTTTTGCTAGGTGTTTTAAAGAGACTCTGATAGCACAAATTACATATAATTCGTGAGAGCATATAATATCAGCACTGCTAACCCTGCAACTCTGTATGTCATCCCCAACAATGGGGCCAATTTATCAAGGGCCAAGTGGCCCCTGATGCCTCTGTTTCCGCATGAGCCTTCAGGCTCGCCGGAAACAGCAGTTATGAGCAGCGGTCTTAAGACTGCTGCTCCTTAACCGGTCCGCTGCCTCTGAGGCTGCGGACATCAATCCGCCCGATCGTGTACATCCGCCCGATCATTGTACAAGTGGCTGATTGCCCATGAATCTGCAGGGGGCGGCATTGCACAAGCAGTTCACTAGAACTGCTTGTGCAATGTTAAATGCCAACAGTGTATTCTGTTCGCATTCAGAGATGTCTGGCGGACATGATTCACTACAACGTATCATGTCCGCCAGACTTTGATAAATCGGCCCCAGTGAGTTTAAACAAATAGTCCTGCTTGACAGAGCACATTCAGTGATTGTCACAGTAGATTGAAAGAAGACAGAAGTAAGGGGTGGTCTACTGAAATATCCAATAAACAACCATTCAATAAGCCAATATTTTATGTGAAAAAGACCAAAATGCAAGATTTATGAGATATCTTATCCTAACTCTACCTCTGATCCAAAGTGACTTTTAATTTGCTGAATTCTTCTCACCCTTTTCTGCTTCAGATATCCTGCTTCTTGATGACCAAGTCTTTTCAAATACAGAAGGCTGGGTTAAAATGAGCCTGAAAAGTGTATATTATAATAGCTGCTATACACATACACAAGATAAAACAGAAATACAGCTTAGAATAAAACAAGGTTAGCTTTTTGGCAACATAAATTAATTTTGAATATGAGGTAGCCCCTTTATATAGGGATACCCTTGCATTGCCATTGGCTGATTTTCTTTTTTAAATTTAAATCAGCCAATAGAATGAAATCTTTTTCTATTGGCTGATTTGAATTTGCAAATGAAAAACAGCCAATAGCAATGCAATGGTATCCTTATATAAAGGGGGTATCTTGCATTAAAACTGTGTGACCATGAAGAGGACGTCAGGCATAATATGAGAAGATAAGCAGAAAAAAAAGATGGAAAAAGATGGATGAAGATGGAAGAAGATGGATGAAGATAGAAGACCACCACCTCTGGGATGAAGATAGAAGACCACCGCCGCTGGACAGAAGAGGAACACTGCAGTTGGAAAGCACGTAGGAGTCGGATTCAAGTTTAGTGAGTACTATCTTTGTGATTTAGTTGCAGGCTTTTTTGGGGTGCTTTTTTTTTAGAATAGCTTATGTTTGTTTAGGACAGAAAAAGTGCTTTAGAGGACTGCCCTACCAATTGCCCTTCTAAGAGCAATGCCCAACTAAATGCCCTTTTCAGGGGCAATTTTTAGAGTAGGTTTTTTTCAGATAGTCTTTTTTGGTGGGGATTACTTGTATTGTACAATAGGGTAGTGAAAAAGAGCTAAGTCCCTTTAGGACAAGTTCCTACAAAAAGCCATTCTAAGGGGCTATTGCTATAGTTTATTTTAGTGTTAGAATAGTTTTTTTTTTTTTTGAGGTGTTTAGTTTTAGAATAGGCATAACTGGGTTTTTTATTTTTGGTAAAAAAAAATTCTCCTGTAATGTTGTAATGTGTTTTTTATTTTCTGTAATGTTAGTTTTTTTAATGTAATGCTAGTTGTTTTTTATATTATGTTAGGTTTTTTATTTTTGGTAACTTAGGGGGTGTTAGGGTTAGCTGGTTATGGGGTTTAGAGGTTATTGGGTACCTCACAATAGAGTTTGTGGTTGTTTAGGAGTTAATAGTGTAGAGGGTTTTTTTGCTATGTGGGGGTGTGGTGGTTTAGGGGTTAAAAGTGTAGTGGGGACTTAGTAATGAGGGGGTGTAGCAGTTTATGGGTTCATAGTGTAGCAGGGACTTAGCAATGTAGGGGGGTTGCAGTTTAGGGGTCAATAGTGTAGTGGGGACTTAACGATGTCAGGGAGCGGCAGTTTAGGGGCTAATAGTGTAGAGTTGTACTTTATAGATGGCTATGTGACGGTTTAGGGGTTAATATTGTAGTTTAGTCCAACTTTTTCCTCTGGCCAAAATCTTTATGTGAACTTTCAGGTCACATAAAATGTTTTAGCCTTATTAAATGAGATTGCGTTTGAGCGATGACATTTACTTTCAACTTGTAATACGAGCGGACATTGCTACTCAACAATGCCCATAGAGAATATGGGAAGCCTAAATTACCAATAGTTTGCATAATTGAATTCATGGTAATTTAAACAGCGTTCCACTTGTAATATAGATTTGAGCATAAAAATATGGTGATCTCACAATGGCATTTATGCTCCTCGCGCTAACATAAGCCCCTCTTATTCTAATCATAATTCAGTGTTGCCACTAGAAATTTTTGTGGCTGCTTACTAAACCATTGTTCAGGGCCCTATCCTTAGATATTTGTAGTTTATGGACAAGTGACTAAACTCTGTGAAAATGTTTTAAAGGTAGTAACAAACATGCGCAAGCAGAGAAACACACACACAATGACATGCAGAAAAAACACAAACACACAAAATGCAGAAACATACATAGAAACAAACACCCAGAAACGCATACAGAGGCCAGAGGCATACAGAAACACACACACATACAGACACACACACAAATTCACATACACTGACAAACACATACACAGACACACACACAGCAAGACACACACACAAAAAAACACAGAAATGCAGAAACGCACACACAGACACACAGAAACGTACACAAACACACAGACACACAGAAGTGCAGAAAAACACACATAGACACACACACAGGCACAAAGAAACACACCCACAGAAACATGCAGAGAGAAACGTACACACACAGGCACTCACACATAGTATGACAGCCAGTCAGTGTAAATAATGTAGTGATTTCAATCAAATAAATTGAGATCTTGGAAATTATACTTGTAATTAAACCAAATGGGCCTGCAAACTGTACAACAATGTACAATACCAAATATAAAGTAAGAGAATCAATAGATTAATATGTATAAAACTTGCCAATCATGGTGTGTAGACATAGCCAGCATTTTCATGTCTGTAACATGTCACCCATCCTGTCTTGTACAGACCAATGCTTATCTAACCACTGATGCCTCTATCCATTACTTTTATTCCTCTTCTCATTATTGGCACAGACTGTCTAATGTGCTGAGAATGAGCAGAAAAGGCAGAGCACAGCAAAAATATCAAAGATCAATGTAAGGAGATCTGCCCCTGAAGGGCATATAACTGGAAGATATAATATATCTTGCTGATAAAATTCCCTCCCACGGATACTCATTAATAGGATTATTTCCCCGTTTTAAAAATATTTGCCACCATCCATCCTCCTCAGTTCTTATGCCCATGCTGCCAATTAAAAATAAAACTGTCTACAGCTCTGTGCTACTCTAGTAGTTAAGGCCCAGGAGCCCCACCGGGCCCCTGAAGCCAGTTAAACCTGTCACCCCCTGATGGCAGTCCTGCACTTTTTTAAATTATGCTCTTTCATATTCATGGCATTTTTAGAGTTTTCTCTACAGTTTTATAGCTCTTTGAGTAGACTCACCGAGGGACTGATTATCAAAGACTTTCTTGCTAGAAGATAAATTGTAGTGCAGACTTCACAGGGGCTGAACTCACTGAAGGGTCAAAGAAAAAGGGTGGAACTCTCCCATCACTGCGAGAGCTCTCTCATTTCTGTATCTGAAGGAGAGACAAGCCAAGTGCAATACAGCACTGCATGATATGACAGTTTTATTACACTTACACTTTGTGCATTGTATTTTATATTCCTTTACACCTCAGACTGGGTCTTTTCAGTATTATTACATTTAAGCTTGGCACTTTCTATTCTATATTTTAATACATTTAGATTTAGCAGGGATTTTACAAATTCTGATTATGTTTTGAAAGTTTCTGTGTTACTTGAACAAATTAGAAACATACTTTGTATATTTCTGTGTATCTTTTACAACTTACATTGCTCTCTATTGTAAAATAAAACACAGCTACAGAAACTAGGAAGGACATGGGTGTTCCCTAGGCTAAACAGGGGAGTTCCCATGGTATGCCTGAAGCTCTCTAACAAGTCTGATGAAATGCTGTAAGCATTTTAAACACAATGGTCAAACTGTTTTTTTTCTCCGCCAGCTGTATGCAGGTGAAGTTTGCTCACAATTCACAATACACTATTAGACAAGTAATATATTCTAAAATATAGGGAAAAGCAAGCTAAATTGTAGTAAAAATGTTATAGTTTAATTTGTAATTGATGCAAAGTAAACATGTATATCAGCCCCAGTTGTTTTCCAGTTACCTTCTACTCCCTTGTGAAATTCTGTTTCCCAGAGAACTCCACTGCTTCCTATGAAGGGCATCTCTCATCTCTCTGGGACTTCCAGGTTCCATCCTTTTTTAATAGAATTCAATGAGTTCAGCCTCTGTAAAGTTTACATTATATGCTCTCCCTAAAATAGGGAATCTTTTTGCGCCCATAGAATATAATGAAGCTCTCTGGGAAACTGAAACTGTCAGTTTTATTTTAAAGAAGTAATACAAAGTGCAATGTAATTTGTAAAATATACACATAAATATACAAGGTATGATCCTACATTGTTAAAGTTACACAGAAACTGTGAAAGCATAATCAGAATTTGTAAAATACACTGTTGTATACAAAATATAAAATGCAAAGTTTAAATATAACTAGACCTAATCTGGAGTATAAAGTATTATAAAATGCAAGTACAAAGTGCAAATGCAGCAGAGCTTTCATGTTATGCAGTGCTAAATTGCACTGGGCTTGTCTCTCCATCACTTTACAGAATTTAAAGAACGCCCTTTGGAGAGGTATATACCGTATAGCATTTGCAATGAAAGTGTATTGCAAAAATAACCCTGATTGGTGGATAGTGACACATCTCACAAACTTAAAATAGATAAACGTGATAATAAGAAGCAAAACCAGTGGCAGTTATTTGGTGGTGCCCTCATTGTGCTGAGGAGGAGGAGAAAATAGCACTTCCAAGAGAATGTTTCGTCCCTCCTAGACACGCCCCATACTCACTAGCCACACCCTCTTGCCCAGTGATACTCCTTGTCCACCCAACTCCACATACCGAACATCTGCAACCCCAACCCATACCAGCACTGACTGCTTTCCTGACTCCTGACCTTTTTTTAGCCTTTAGCAACTCATTTTCTATATTCTTAACTTCACGGAAATTATGCAAATTACACCAGACTGAAACTTTGGGACAACAACCACAAAGTAATTTATCTTTTAAATGATTCATTCTAGGCTAGGAAATGCTTAGTTTGCTTCATCTGCCATAGTGTTAGATTACACTGATATATAACATTATATATATATATATATATATATATATATATATATATATATATAGATATATATAGATAGATATATACATATATATAAATATATATATATAGAGAGAGAGAGAGAGAGAGAGAGAGAGAGAGAGAGAGAGAGAGAGAGAGAGAGAGAGAGAGAGAGAGAGAGAGAGAGAGAGAGAGAGAGAGAGAGAGAGAAAGAGAGAGAGAGAGAGAGAGAGAGAGAGAGAGAGAGAGAGAGAGAGAGCTGTTTTGCATATTTTATGTGCATGGAGACAGATTAAAAATATTGTAACCACTAAAGGCTGGATCAATGTTGCATTAATATTAGAGTTTCAAACCCAGTGTAGTTTATTTAAATTACATTTTTGCTTTGATAAGCTACAAGTAAATGTATCTCATCCAGTTCTAATGCATAATTCATAAAATCTCCTTATGATATATTAGTATGCAAATATCCTTTACCAACCTAAATTGTATTAGCATCAAACATCTTGATATAGCAATTAGAGAAAATATTATTCTTCTGCTCAGGGTTACAGTGATTAGAAGAGAAAAGCACCAATACAAATATATTTGCTACAGAATATTTAATGGGTCACAGAAGTAACTGAATAATGAATTCAATAGAATATATCATCCCACAAACAAAAACCTTAACATTGTCCAATCTTCCAGATCCCATATTGACACAAACATCTGTACTTAACAGGATATGAAACACAATTTTCATTCATGATTCACATAGAGCATGTGATTTTAAACAACTTTCTATTTTATTTCTAATATCAAGGACATATATATCAGGGACATATGCTTAGGTGCTGGCCCATTAGCAGCAGTTTTGCAAGAATGTTAACCATTTACAGCACTATTTTCTGTCATAAAGTGCTGCAGATGCCTACCTAGCAGTGGTGTATTTTGGCCTAGACAAACAAGGCACTTGCCTAGGGCGTCAGATTGGGGAAGGCAGTACTTTTTGAGTCTATGTTGAAAGAGGTGGACTATGTTTTGCAAGCCCTGGTGAACATTTACTTTGGAAATGGCATGAAAAAAAAGTCACTTTAAACCCTGACCAAAAAAATGAAATAAAACATTTTCTCCTATGTCAGGAATATTGGAATGTAAACTATGCGAATCATGATTTGGGTTTAGCACTGTAGGTCTAATGCAGCATTGGGTTAGCGCACTTCAAGACTGTTATCTTAAGGCGTGTTATGTAAATATTAATTATAAAAATAAATGTAAATGATAATAAAAATATAATAATTATTATTAAACAATTATTGTAGAGGTTCTAAAAGTTTTTAATAAATACGTATGAATTCTAAAGTTGTTTAGAAACATTTTAAAACCTCCTTAGTAATGTGTAATAATTATTATTATTATGTTTTACATTATTTTTATAGTTATGTTCTGTATATATCTGAATAATTTTTATTTAATATATCTATATATATATATATATAAAACAAGAGAAAAGATAAATAATAAAGGGCACACAAACTAGTCGCTATCAAGGTATAGCTAGAGTGTCTTTTAGGAAACCCCTATATGTGTGTAAATGTATCCTTTGAATGCAATATATAGTTGCCCTACATAAAACTAGTTGTTATAAAAAGTTCCTAGTGGACACAGTACCTATTAGTGGATTGGTAACAGAATATGGATTAAGCAGTAAATGGTATTTTATAAAATATATAAACCATAAAAATGTTAAAACATCAGCTTAGATAAATAATAAAAAGACAAACAATAATATAGTGATAATTCAAGTGTACAGTCATAAACCAAATTATACAGCTAAAAAACTATATAGCAGGTACATAGAATAAACAATCCCCAGTTAAGGTATATCTCAACTGGTATCTTACCACTAATAGTTTAAATGTCAGTATCATAAAATTTTTGATATTTATAATTAGAACATCAGCAATGGCAGATAAACATAAAAAACATACAATAATGTAATATTCTATAGATAAGCCACAACAATTAGAAACCAAGAACAAATAAAGCAGATAAAATACAATACAGTTTTTGAAAGTTCAAATACCAGTTGTAGGGCAACTATATATTGCATTCATAAGGATACATTTACACACATATAGGGGTTTCCTAATAGACACTCTAGTTATACTTGATAGCGACTAGTTTGTGCGCCCTTTATTATTTATCTTTTCTCTTGTTTTCTATACCACGGTTCTTATCTTAGCTAGAGATCTTGGGGACTCTTCAGCTTTGATAGATAAATTAGGGCAGCACTACAAATATTTGTTATTTTAGGCTTTACATTGCGCCATACACACTTTTCTTTTCTTAAAATATATATATATATTACATATATTTTAATATGAAGAACATTGCAATGTACAGTTACAGTATTAATAGCTCAGTTTGGGTTAGAGTGCGAGTATCCCTGAGTCAAGTTAAATATTAAGATAATGCTGAAGCTGTGTAGTGACATGCGGAAGAAAACAAAGAGTTAAACATGGTCAAGTGATTGTTGTGTTTGACATCATACTGCAGTTTGTATTCTCTAGACCTCTTTTAATAATTAATAATTTCTCACTTTGTGTATGTCATGAAGTTAAAAAATGCTTAAAGGGCCATAATACCCAAATGTTTAAACACTTGAAAGTGATGCAGCATAGCTGTAAAAAGCTGACTAGAAAATATGTCCTGAACATCTCTATGTAACAAAGAAAGATATTTTACCTCAAAAGTTCCTCAGTAGCCACCTCCCATTGTAAAGGATTTCTAAGCAGCATTTTAGTGTGTCTGTCCTGGGACAGCTGAAAGGATGAGCATCGTGAACTCTCATATTATTTCACCAATCAGGTAAAGGAAGCTTACTATGAAATCTCATGAGAGTTAAGTCAAATCTCATGAGATCACAGTAAGAGTTCATGACCTCAGCACTGCTGATGCTGATTGGCTGCTATTCATTTCTTCATTTTTTTTTATTTTTACCTGCAGCTGGGAGCAGGTGAAGTATAACTTTTTACACAGAACTTACTCTGCTGAGCTGAAGGAAATTGGTGAGGTAAAATCTCTTCCTTTTTTACATAGAGATGCTCAGGTGATATTTTTCCTGTCAGCTTTTTACAGTTATACTGCATCAGTTTCAAGTGATTTAGCATATAAGTATTATGTCCCTTTAATGAATCCATTAGTAATAAATAAATTCAGCGTACATGTATCATTTTGGCTGCAATTATGTTTCTTCAACCTCCACAGAAAAAGTATGACCCTGCTGAATGCTACACATGCTACGCAGTGTATTGGCATGAGCAATACAAAAGTTAATTTGCATGTAGCCTCAAAACTGGCCACAGCAAGGAGACCAGGTGAAGATACTTCAAGAAGCTTTTCAAGGGGTACATTCTTGGGATTGCTATGAAAATATTTGATAAAAAATGACAATTTTAATTTTTTTTAAACATTTCTATTTAATGCTGTCATTGGTGGTTCTAGAAGCCAACACCATTCCCATTTGCACTACCCAAGACAAGGACACTGGTACATTTGGTTATATAGATATTTAAAGGGACGTTTCCTACATGCATTTCAGTTCTGAATGAAGTATTTTTGCAATACACTTGTAAAGTTATTACTCTTTTTAGTTAGATTTTTTTATATTGCATGTGTAGATGAAGCATATTTGAAAATGCTTTATGCGCCAGCATTTTGGGTTTTCTCAGAGAACCAGTGGTGCTTTATATTGTTGATGAGTCAGTTTGCATGATACAAGCCACTGGAGACACTGCAAATTAGGGACAGATATGTTGTAGGTTTAGCCTTGTGAAGCCTGCCAAGTGTTCTTTCAGATTTCAAGACTGGAAAATACAGGTAGCCCTCAGTTTACGCCGGGGTTAGGTTCCAGAAGGAATGGTTGTAAATCGAAACCGTTGTAAATTGAAACCCAGTTTATAATGTAAGTCAAAGGGAAGCGAGGGAGTTAGGTTCCAGGCCCCTCTCAAAATTGACATAAGTAACACCTAATACATTATTTTTAAAGCTTTGAAATGAAGACTTTAAATGCTAAACAGCATTATAAACCTAATTAAATAATCACACAACAGACTGTATCATCAAACTAAGTTTAATAAACAAAAACATTTTTTTACTTGCATTTTTCTGCAAACAGTTCTCTGCATTGTTATCATGTTATATAATATTGGGTCTGCACCTATTCTATGCATTTCAATCTGGCGTGATTAAGCAGTTAGGCACCCTCACCTCAAGCAGCTGGACAGGAAAATAATAGGGACGTGGCTGCTAGATCTTGTTGCTTTGAAAGCTGCTCGATAGCTTAGAAAAGGAGATAAAAGAAGGCGCCAACATAGTGCGATTACCAATGAGATGGAACACGCAGTGCAAGTAAAATCATATACTCACAGGATAAAAGACAATTGAAAAGTGTCACAAGTGCATCCTGGACCCTCAGAGTCGTCCAGCTAACTCCCACTCCACTGTGGTAGTAAGAAACCGCTCGTCACTGCCAATCGGCTAGGTGGTAGCTATGCTAGGTGGTCTCAGCTACGCTGGTGGTCTCGGCTGCAGTCAGTGTTGCAAGGGGAACTGACTGAAGATCCACTCGATTTCGAGTATAAAAAATTCTGATCCGTAATCTCCAAAGAGGAGTTTAGAACAGCAAGGCAAGTTTGGAGTTAGTAATAAGATGGCAAAATAAAACTTTACCAATGGTAAAAAAGAAAGTTCGTGGCTGCAATCTTAAAATATATATTAGACTTTAAGGCACACCCAAAACGTTCTCTCGGTCTGTACGTGACCGTTTCCTCAGGTGCATAAGGTGTATAAAAAAACACATAAAAACCAACGAACTTATAACAATCAGTACGGCGTCCTCAAATGCACACCGCGCATGTATGTAGGTGTGTCTAGATACTGGGAGTTACAATTGCGTTACCTAACCAATAAGGTGCTTGAACTGATACACACCTTCATGGTTGCGTGAATGGTATATTATTCACCACTGCGGTACTGGTAGTAAACCGCACCATTTTATTTGATAACAATCATATAGTAATTTTTAATGTAATCTTTAGCCGTGATAAGCTTAAAATCGCTAAAATCCTGATATGTAATAGAAAAAATTATTAAATAGCGAATAACTACCAGATCGGGCACACCTAATCACACTGCACACATTGATTCAGTTTCAAGCTTATATATATCAAATAGCTAGTCAAATGCTATATTAACGTATATATATGAGAATCAAGTGTTAAAATATCACACAAAATCTTAAAATGTAAAATATAAAAACCCCAATATTGGGTATATCTAAATCATCACTTGAAAATGTATATTTATACATATTGCTAAAAATTGCCATATAATTACTCTTAACACAGATCTAACGTCCTAAAAATTAATAAAAACAAATTGACTCCTCTATGAGGAATGCAGATAGATCCATCACATTAATATATAAAAAAAACCTGTACCGGAGCGTCACTGAAATGACTCAATATTTAGATGCTAAAAATGGGTGTATGGCTTTTACAGAAAAGCATACAGAACCAAATAGTGTATGTTATATATCCGCTGCAATGTGTCAGTAGGTATAACTAAACTATTTTCTAAGGGTTACATGACATATAAACTACTTGTTTCAATTGCAGTGCATAATGTATCTCTTGCAAAAATAGGTGTAATTGGGATGTACCCCATACTGTAAAGCAGATAGTACAAAAAAGTACAAGTATATATGAAGTAAACATTAATCATGGCTAAAACTAGCTTAGCAGGTAGAATGGGATTGAACTACTCAAATAGTCAAGAGGACTCATTAGAGAGTACTTGATACTATGTTACTAGATCTCTAGTTTGAGGATACACCTCCTATCATTCTAGTATGGGGCCAGTATAATGAAGTGAATACAGTCTTCATTGTTCTGACACTGGGATAAAATCGCGCAGATACAAGGGACACAACCTTATATATTATATTGTTATTTCAAATTATAAACATGTCTAGTTATGTGGTGGATCCATAAGGGAGGCCTAAAAAAGGGTTGTGTTGTGGAATGGCAGGAGCCTATATGTGGACTAAATACAGATAGCCTATATGTGGACTAAATACAGATATACGATAGCTTAGGTCTGTTCTGTGTACACAGATTAATTTCAGTCTGCTAAGATTGCATAACTTTGCTGCAACACAAGTGGGCAGCTCCACCTACTGGCTATTTTAATTAGTGCACTGCTTTTCAATAGCAGTCACATGACTGAAAAAAAAGGTTGTTATTCTGAAACGGTGCAAATTGAACCGGCTTAAACCGAGGGCCACCTGTACATGGTTTTCAGAAGCTTATCTAACTATGCATATACATACATTTTAAAGGGACACAACACAAATTGTAAACTACATTATTATAAATCTTCATATATAACAATTTTACAATCAAAACTGCTGCTTTATTTTGTAAAATGAGTATATTGTTTTATGTTTAATCTTTTTTCACCAATTTCCCCATCCCCCAGAAGAAAAGAACTCCTGCTGCTAACCAATCACAAACTAATATTCAGATATAGCACAAACTCTGTTTGCACATGTACAGACTGGAGTAGCCTGCACTCTTGTATTCCTTTAAGGTGATTATGCACTGTTTCAACTTGGTTACTATTGCAAAGAATGATTTGTCTATCATGGGCCCCATTACATATGCGGCATCACCCGCAAAAGCCGGCGACGCCGGTTTTTGCGGGGTTTTGGTATCCTATATACAGCGCCGCATATAAATGCGGCACGTATATTTCACCCGTCGCCGGTACAAATTTTTACTCCTAGGCTAACATGGGACCGCGTCGTAAATCGGTATCCAATATCCAGAGCAAGGACTTACGTGGCGGAAAATGGAGAAATCTTACTCCATTTTTACCCTCTCCATAAAAGGCAGCCGCAGCAAGCATTGTGCTGGAGTATGGGCGCACCATAACTCCCGAAAATGCCTGCAAAAATAAGCCCACAACGCAATAAACTATTAAGTATTAACCCCTAACCGCCAAAGCCCACAACGCAATAAATCTAACCCCTAACCCTAACCCCCCTAACCTAACCCACCTAACCTAACACGCCCTAAATTAACCCAAATTACCTAATTTACAAAATACTAAAGTTACTATAAAATTAAAAAAAAACTAACACTACTTTAAAAATACAAATAAACTAAGTATAAATTAAAGGGACAGTCTAATCAAAATTCTGAAGTAGACTGTCCCTTAAGCTACAATTACAGAAAATAAAAAAAAATCTAAGATCACAGAAAATAAAAAAGAAAATTACCAAATTTTAAAATTTTTTACCTAATCCCAATGAAAATAAAAGCCTCCCCCAAAATAAACCCCCTCACTCTAATAAACTACCAGTAGCCCTTAAAAGGGCTTTTTTTGCAGGGCATTGCCCCAAGATAATCGGCTCCTTTTACAAGAAAAAACACAAATCCCCCCCTAACAGTAAACCCCCCACCCACCCAAACCCCCCAAATAAAATAACCTAACACTAAAAACCCTAAACTACCCATTGTCCTGAAAAGGGCATTTGTTGGGCATTGCCCTTAAAAGGGCATTCAGCTCTTTTACTGCCCACCCTATCTAAATAAAATAAAAAATAAAAAAACCTTAAAAAAACAAAATCCCCTTTAAAAAACCCTAAGTACTAAGCCCCAGGTTGCTACTCACCGTTCCTGAAGTCTGGCGGAGAAGGTCCTGTTCCAGGCGGTGAAGTCTTCTTCCAAGCGGCAACTTCTTCTTTCTTCTTCCTGGAACATCCTTCGCGGAGCTAATGACTGAAGACCGCGTAGCTGAAGAGAGGCGACCCTGAACTGAAGACCGGCATGATGAAATGTGGAAGATCCTCTTTGTATGATCTTCGCCGCACACTAGATAGAGAATTCAAGGGCCGCAATTAAAAAGGGCATCCCTTGAATTCCTATTGGCTGATTTGATTCTTCAAATTCCAATCAGCCAATAGGATGAAAGCTACTCAAATCCTAATGACTGTTCAAATCAGCCAATAGGATGAGAACTACGGAAATTCTATTAGCTGATTTGAATAGCCAATAGAATTTCAGTAGCTCTCATCCCTAATGGCTGATTTGAACAGCCAATAGGATTTGAGTAGCTTTCATCCTATTGGCTGTCTTCAGTGCTCCAAGGTAGATCCAGTATCTTCGATATTCTTTTATATCCCTGTCCTGATTTGTACTTTTCAATAAATGCAACACCAAACATTCAAGCAAATCCTAGAGGCAACAGGTGACTTTTATATTTTATCTCTTAATCAGAATCACTTTCATTGATGGCAGGTGTATGCCATTTAATTACATGATTTAGAATGTGATTTGTTAACTGTGAACACAGCTAGAGTCCCCCATTATAATATATATATATATATATATATATATATATATATTATATATATATATATATATATATATATATATACTACAGTATCTCACAAAAGTGAGTACAGCCCTCACATTTTTGTAAATATTTTATTATATCTTTTCATGTGACAACACTGAAGAAATGACACCTTTGCTACAATGTAAATTAGTGAGCGTACAGCCTGTAGAACAGTGTAAATTTGCTGTCCCCTCAAAATAACTCAACACACAGCCATTAATGTCTAAACCTTTGGCAACAAAAGTGAGTACACCCCTAAGTGGAAATGTCCAAATTGGGCCCAAAGTGTCAATATTTGTGTGGCCACCATTATTTTCCCAGCACTGCCTTAACCCTCTTGGGCATAAAATTCACCAAAGCTTCACAGGTTGCCACTGGAGTCCTCTTCCACTCCTACATGATGACATCATGAAGCTGGTGGATGTTAGAGACCTTGCGCTCCCCTACCTTCTGTTTGAGAATGCCCCACAGATGCTCAATAGCGTTTAGGTCTGGAGACATGCTTGGCCAGTTCATCACCTTTACCCTCAGCAAGGCAGTGGTCATCTTGGAGATGTGTTTGGGGTCATTATCATGTTGATGTACTGCCCTGCGGCCCAATCTCCGAAGGGAGGGGATCATGCTGTGCTTCAGTATGTCACAGTACATGTTGGCATCCATGGTTCCCTCAATGAACTGTAGCTCCCCCAGTGCCAGCAGCACTCATGCAGACCCAGACCATGACACCCCCACCACCATGCTTGACTGTAGACAAGACACACTTGTCTTTGTACTTCTCACCTGGTTGCCGCCACACACGCTTGACACCATCTGAACCATATAAGTTTATCTTGGTCTTATCGGACCACAGGACAGTTCCAGTAATCAATGTCCTTAGTCTGCTTGTCTTCAGCAAACTGTTTGTGGGCTTTCTTGTGCATCATCTTTAGAAAAGGCTTCCTTCTGGGATGACAGCCATGCAGACCAATTTGATGCAGTGTGTGGTGTATGGTCTGAGCACTGACAGGCTGACCCCCCTTCCCCTTCAACCTCTGCAGCAATTCTGGCAGCAGTCATACGTCTATTTCCCAAAGACAACCTCTGATATGACACTGAGCACGTGCACTCAACTTCTTTGGTCGACCATTGGCGAGGCCTGTTCTGAGTGGAACCTGTCCTGTGAAACCGTTGTATGGTCTTGCCCACTGTGCTGCAGCTCAGTTTCAGCAATCTTCTTATAGCCTAGGCCCATCTTTATGTATAGCAACAATTTTTTTTTTTCAGATCCTCAGAGTTCTTTGCCATGAGGTGCCATGTTGAACTTCCAGTGACCAGTATGAGAGAGTGTGAGAGCGATAACACCAAATTTAACACACCTGCTCCCCATTCACACCTGAGACCTTGTAACACTAACTAGTGTCACATGACACCAGGGAGGGACAAATGGCTAATTGGGCCCAATTTGACATTTCCACTTAGGGGTGTAATCACTTTTGTTGCCAACAGTTAGACATTAATGGCTGTGTGTTGAGTTATTTTGAGGTGGACAGCAAATGTGAGGGGTGTACTTACTTTTGTGAGATACTGTGTGTATATACATATATATATATATATATATATGTGTGTGTGTGTGTGTGTGTGCAGACTTATTTTTAATTTCAAATTTTCCTAATAAATTATCTATTTTTTTCTTTGGATTTTTGTTTGTTGGTAGATCACATTACAAACATTTAAAAACTGCACATTTTTAAGGGCGTGTAGACTTTTTAAATCCAGTATATGGTTACAACTTCAGCATTTTCTTCTGTTTGTTTAATTGCCAGATCTCCCTTTATCTGAATATATTCCTTTTCACAGTGTAATTGGAGCCAATACAGTGGAGCTACTGTGTCTGTACCAAGCTCAACGCTTGTGCACGCATGAAGCCTTTTCACTGTGCTTGGCAGGGACACAGACGTGCGCACAGTGCAGACTACGATGGCTCTGTAAAGAAAAAAATAACTACAGTGGAAGAGCAGTTTCAGAAAATAAAAAAGAAATACAAGGAAATGCAGAAGTTTTAAACATATTAATCATATTATCTCAGAAGTGGGTTTCTTTAAGATAATATATCTGGGGTAAATGTATTGAATGTCAGTTTATTTAACAATATGTTTGCTGCAGGTTTTAATTTACTGGTGTTTAAATAGAACTGTCCTCTAGATGTCATTGTGAGAAGCAGAAGGACGTGAAACCCAAAAATGTGTCTTTCATGATTTACATAGAAATATCATTTTAAATACCTTTCCTGTTTATTTTATTATCATAATTGCTTCATTTTCTTGGTATCCTTTTCTTGAAGGAGCAGCAATGATGAGACAATGACAGAGGAAAGGATATATATGCAGCACCAATAAAGCAGCTTGTTTCCCAGTAGTGCTATTTATGTTCCTTAGCCTACATAGGTATGCTTTTCAACAAGGATACCAAGAGTACATAGAAAAAGTTTTCACAACCTCTCAAACTTGTTAGTTGCATTTTGAAGCTCACTGTATAATGCATATAAATATTGAGATTCAAAATGTAAGCAGATATTGAAACAGTTAAATGGACATGGAACACATTTTGTTTCTTTCAGTAATGTCGAGATAGAAACGTACCAGTTTAAAAAAAATTCCAATGTTTTGTCCTTCTCTTTATATCTTTTGTTGGGTGTACATATAAGCCTCTTGTCATTCACTTTCAGCTAGCTTCTGTAGTGCATTACTGCTCCTTCAACAAAGGATACCAAGAAAATGAAGCCAAATAGGCAAAAGAAGTAAATTGAAAAGTTGTTTAAAATTGTATTCTCTATCTGAATCATGAAAAAAAAATTGGGTTTCATATCCCTCTTAAATACATTTGTTGAATAAATAGATGAAACAAGAGATGATCAAACTTGAAATGAAATTTACAGGAAGTGCATTACTGCATATAACTGAGTCCTGTCACTCTCTTGCTCACTGGAAGCTCCTACAGAAAAAGTTGGTTTATTCGGCAGAAGAATACACAATAAAAAGGGACAGTAAGATATTTTCGAATGCTGAAGAGAAATGTGCTGATGTCCTTTCCCTACCTAAAACCTTAAATTATGCTTACCTCGATAATTTTATTATTCTTCAGATGGAAAAGAGTCCACAGCTGATTCATTACTTTTGGGAATTCAGAACCTGGCCACCCAGGAGGAGGTACTTCCCCCATCCCCAGTCATTCTGCCAAGGGACAAGGAACAATAGAAGAAACCATATGGGGAAAGGCTGCCAGAAGAACAAAAATAAACAGACACCCCCCCATAAGAAAAATACGGCGCGGGGAGCTGTGGACTCTTTCCCGTCTGAAGAAAATAAAATTATCAGGTAAGCACTAATTTAAGTTTTTCTTCATCAACGGCAAGAGTCCACAGCTGTATTCATTACTTTTGGGGAAAACAATACCCAAGCTATAGAGGACACTGAATGCCAAAAAAAGGAGGATAGAACAAAGCGGCCCATTCTGAGGGCACCAGGCCCAAAACCCCTACTCCACATAACCCCAGCTTCAGCCGACGTCGAAAAAAAAACTTTGAAAAAAGGAAAAGGCCCAAGGACACTGCACACAGATAGTCCAGAAACCTTTCTAGAGAACCGAGGAACTAGACTCGACTGAGCCAACAAGCCCTCCAAGAGACACCGTCTTAGTCGGTCTCCCTAACAACACCCAACTTACCTAGAGAAAGTGATCAAATAAACCGTATTCCCCAAAAAAGGAAAGGACATGAAACAGACATCTAATAAAGGATTCCAGAGAACCATAATTAGGCACAAATGAAGACAATAAACAGAGCCCAAACGAGGCCCCAAGGACACAAGGCAAAAAAAAAAACGAGAAACCGGGGCCAAGCCAACAGAAACCCCTACCGGGTCTCGCAGAACAAGGGAGGCAACGCCCCCCAGACCCCAGTTTGCACAGAATCCACAGGATCAAGACCCAGAGACTGAAACAGAGCAGATAAACTTCCCTTAAACAAAGTGCATCCCGCAACCTAGAAGGTAACTGAAGACGAAGGACCCCAGAACCGTAAAGACAGCTCAGAATATCTAAATATTCTAAAACCGTAAACCTCGCTCAACAAGCTCAGATAGGTAAACACCTGATGGCAATACCTGAAGAGTCAAAACATTGAACAATGCTGTCATCCAAGATGACTCCAGAATTTGCATACTTGCAAAGCAAGTTGAAGCAGTTGAGGATAGATTCAAACCCAAACCTACAGCTTGCTAGGCATCCAGACACCAGAGGACGCCGCCAATCCTTCCCACACAAACTTAAAAGATTTTCTTCTTTTCTTTCCTCGAAAATGTATAGAGAGAATTGCACAAAAGCCCCATGACTGGGTTCGAACTCTAACCATGAGCTCTCAAATGGGCTTGTTATCACTAGGCCACAACAACAGAACATGAAAAGGAAGCAGGAGTCCCTCGAGGATGAACTAGCAGAGCAACACGATCTCAAATCCTGCCTCCAAACACCGGACCAGCCCAAGCAACAGACATGTCTGAGAGGCAGGGGACCCCAAAATGACCCCAACCACAAGACCCCCAGGGAGTGGAAAACTGGGGGAAACACCCACCCCAACAGAGCTCGGGTGCAACCCATTCGCTCCTTCAATATAAGGTACTTCCAAGAATACATCCTAGGACGTTGTACAGAGAAAAGTGCAAAATAGATCCTTAGGCAGACCTGGCACAACCTTCTTTGACAGTCTCGGACACAGAGAATTTACTCTCCAAACAGTGGGTCGAACAAGCCACCAGAGCAGCAGACTGCTGCCCACTACATAAATAAAAGACACCTTGCTCCGAAAACAAGTGCCTTGAGAGAGGCATGAACTCATGACCATCAGATTGTGAGACTGCCACATAACTCAAGCGCTATCAAGGCCAACTCCTCCTGCACACAGAGTAGGACAACAACCCTCCAAAGAGAGGGACCCCCACTTCTGAAGAAGTCAAACTACCCCCCCAAAGGAAGGGCACAGATAGAGAACAGCACACATGCCCACAGAGACGTGAGAGGCTGTGGACTAATCAAGTTGAAGACCAAATGAAGAATTATCCAGACACAACAGAGAATACAATAGAGAAAAACTCCCTGTAAAAAAAGGGAGCACACTCCATCCAAGGACAAATAGCCCCCATTGAAAAACTGGGTCGTCCAGAACCAGTCCACAGGATCATAAGTCTCCAGACATCCAATAAGGAGCCGATACAAGAACCCGGGACCCAGAGTTCTTAAAACAATCGACACCCCCAGGGAGCACAGATACCCCGTCTGAAAAATCAGACCTCACGGGGATGAGATCCAGACCAACCCGAGAGAAACAGGTACAGGACTCACTTATAAATTCCCAGCCCAAAGGGAAGAGAACACCTCTAACAGAAGGCCAACTCCCCACCAACAAGGTTCTAGGCCGTAGTCACACAACTACTCCAGAGCCCAAAGACACCAAGGACCACACACACAAAGTCCAAGACTAAGGGAATAACTACGAGGACAGAGATCACCCGAAGAGAGAGCAGAATAGACTATCCCTCTCAGAGTATCCTACCAGAGGACAACACCCAAGGAAGAAGAATGCAGAGCATTCCGAACCCTTGTGGAAAAATCCCTTAAGCAAAGCTTGGAAAGGAGGAGACAACCATCTATCATCCCTTATATGGAGACGACAAGCTCCCGGAAGCAGAAAAAGAGCCGCACGGCCCTCAACTTCTTAACTTAAACGACAAAAAAACACTAAGAAAAAACTGACGGTGTTCAGCAAGTCTCTACCCGAAGGAAGAGACCTCAAGAAGGAACAAGTCCTCCAAGAAACCTTGAAAAGCAAGATCACCAGTAACTGACTACATGAAGGACCTAAATCCTTCAACTTCTAACCCACTATGGGAAGGAAACAAACTAGATCCCGCAGAATCGGAAACAACAGAGTATGTTGCAGCGGATCTCAACTGAGTCCTGGCCGACTAGATTGAAAGGCTAATGAGGCACAGACCCTCATGCCCCTAGGCAAACCACAGACCATCAAATCCTCTTGTAATGAAACTTGCAAAAGAAGAACAAATAATACTGGGACTCTGCACCCTAACCAGACCAGGCATAGCAGGTGTCACGTGTCTGAATAGGCCTTGAGGACAGAAGGGATTGTACCAGTCAGGACCAGCCTGAAACCAAGGGCCCCCAGTACTAACAAGGCCATACAAGTCACCCCCTAAGAGGGAGAGATAAACAACAGACAAACAGAGGACCAACATGTCCCCATGAACAAACTTCCATAGAAGTAACAGTGCAAAATCACAAGTATCGATTCCAGAGAAGAAAAATTCCCAAAGGGAATATCATAACAACATGAGCTTTAAACCAAATATATTCATCCTAACTGGAATAAAATAAAAGATAAGGCAACCGATAGGTTATCGCCCAGGAAGAACGGACACACCCGCAGGACCAGCCCAACAGGAATCCGAATCTTCCAAGCTCAGAACTGGAAAGATACTCAATAAACAGACTATAAGAATATACTTCATCTTCTTATGTTTAATCATGCATGCCATTTGCAGCAGAAGACTGAGGATCCACCACCTTATTAAGAGTGGGATCCTCCAGCAACCCCAAAACGTGCCTCAGTAGAACACGAAGGCACGCCAGTCTATAAAGAAAAGCAAAAGTTACCTCTGCTAAGGCATAAGATGACCCTGGTCCTGAGGGTTGACCCCCTGAAGCCTCAGGGACAGTCGCTCCCCCAGAGGGCTGAACTGGACCAGGCGATCCCACGCCTGATGAGCCCTGGCTTACAGAACATGGGCAATATCGTAAACATACTCCTGGAAGATGTAGATACACCAGCGCCAAGGATATGGCCATGCAGAACCGTGTTGTAACCTCTGGAGGAAACAAGCCACCCTCCAGAGAAGGATAAGCCGCGTTTGGGTTACCTGCATGCATAGTAAGAGTTTGTTGTAGGGAACTCGCCTCGCGGGAAGCAGAATTCCCAGAGGTGGATGGCTCAGCAGGCCCCTGGTTCCCCCATCCCGAGGAACGGAGCACTCTAAAATGGCATTCAGAACATAACTGATGGGCATGTATCACCCGGGCCAATTCATACTATTCACAAGAAGTAGAATCAGAATCAGAGCCATCCATCTCCAAAAAATCAGAATCCTCCTTAACTGGGATATTGATAAAAAAAAAATGGACCAATAAGAAAAATGTAACCGGCACCTTACACCTCTAATGGCTGGGGCACTCACCACCTCCTATGAACCAGACACCAGCGAACCAGAATTTCTTTGTCGCCACATGGTCAGGAATGCAGAAATGGAGAGCCAGAACGTGACCACGCCCAGTCACAAGGTGTACCATGTAGTTCAATAAAAAGCGTGCGCGACCGTAAAGGCCGTGTCACTTGCAAAAGGTCGTTATGTTCCGAAATAGCCATGAGCCTAAGTGTCACTACCCACTAGCAGACAGAATCATATAACAAACATGATTAAAAAAAACCCTGTTAAATAACTACCCTCAGGAGATATTAACCCTTGATTCCAAGATTCAAAAGAAGCCTCACTGAAATCCTGTTTTTAAGTTATTCCTGCGAGGTTGCAGCCTCTCGGATAAACATTTGTAATTACAATACATCCATGATGAAAGTAAAATGAAACGATCTTACCGGAATCTATGCCGTGGAACAGGAACACGGCCCTTCAAGTGTCACAGATAGTAGTGTCGCTTCTGCCATGGACTTGAGAGAAGAAAGCAGGCAGTGAAACTCGTCAACACTGATTGCTGATGGAGTTGTTAATCTGAGTTGGGATGGTTTCACAGGAAGACTCTCCCTGCGTCTCCGGACTCTAACTTTCATCCATGCTCTCACTGAGAGGCTGACAGGAGTACTTAAAACTCCAGTCCCATTCGGAAGAGTACTACCCTCCATAAGAGACTATTGAAAAACTTCTGACACTTCTCTGCCAACCTCCTGGGATGAAAGGCAAAGAATGACTGGGGGATGGGGGAAGTGGGAGAGGTATTTAAGCCTTTGGCTAGGGTGTCTTTTTGGCTCCTCCTGGTGGCCAGGTTCTGAATTCACAAAACTAATGAATGCAGCTGTGGACTCTTTCCATTTATGAAGAAAATGTAATTAAATGTTAATCTTCCAGGTGCACAGTGGACTAGATTAATAGACGCTCGTTATGTCCCAAATTCATGTCCCAATACATAATATCTTGTAGAGCAAACAGGAACCGCTAGAAATGCGGTAAAAACTAATTACAACTGCAACACTTTGGAAACACGTGTATTATAAACGTGTATATTGCACGTCTATTTTGTTATGTAAAATTAGTCATGCTGAGAATAATAGCGTTTGACCCTGAAAATTAACGGATGCAAAAAAAGGAACTTTTTATAGGCGTACCTGGAAATTCCTGGGTATTTTTGAAGTGCAGATAGACTTGTTTACGTAAACCTCATGACTCAGCATGCAGGATTTAGAAAGACACCATTACCAATGGGAAGTATTTTGTCTCGCCATCTTGTCTCACCATCTTAAAGCTGACAAGGTTGCCTCTTTTATTCTTTTGTACGTTTTTTAGGATTGTTTTATGTCTTCTTTTTTTTTAATTATTATTATTATTATTTTTTTTTTTTAACGTTGGTATCCTTGACAGTGGAAGTGGTTCTATGCTACCGGAAGTTAATGGTTGATAGATATAAACTTTAGTATTTTTCAGTGAAATATGTTTCATAAAACAGTTTTATGGAATATTCACCAATAAATACAATCCAGGATGAGCAGAAAATTGTATTTTATCCACTGAATTGTATTATTTCACATGGTTCACATGAGTCTTGGGAATATTGTAGCTCATTAAGAGTCTCAGTTGTACTTTTCTCAGTAAAACAGTGGTTATTATTTTACAGACCACACATGTCCACTGTAAGCATTGAAATAAACAACTCTGCTGCTAAACAAGATTTAATGCCAGCATTAAAGGGACAAGAAACTTGAAGATACATGCTCCACAAAATGCTTAAAGAGATATGAAAGCCAAAAACAATATTTTGTAATTCAGAAAGAACATACACATTATAAAAAGGTTCCAATTTACTTCTATCAAATTTACTTTGTTCAGAGATACAGGCCAAGGGAGTCTGATGTGGCAGTAGGCTGACAAAAAAGCTGCAGGGTTTGGCAGTCTGATGTGACAGTAGGATGACAGAAAAGCTGCAGGACTCGGCAGTCTGATGTGGCAGTAGGCTGACAGAGGAGCTGCAGGGCTAGGGAGTCTGATGTGGCAGTAGGCAGACAGAAGAGCTGCAGGGCTAGGGAGTCTGATGTGGCAGAAGGCTGACAGAGGAGCTGCAGTGCTAGGCAGTCTGATGTGGCAGTAGGCTGGCAGAGGAGCTGCAGGGCTAGGGAGTCTGATGTGGCAGTAGGCAGACAGAAGAGCTGCAGGGCTAGGGAGTCTGATGTGGCAGTAGGCTGACAGAGGAGCTGCAGTGCTAGGCAGTCTGATGTGGCAGTAGGCTGACAGAGGAGCTGCAGGGCTAGGGAGTCTAATGTGGCAGTAGGCAGACAGAAGAGTTGCAGGGCTAGGGAGTGTGATGTGGCAGAAGGCTGACAGAAAAGTTGCAGAACCCGAGAGTCTGATGTGGCAGTAGGCTGACAATAAAAACTGCAGGACTAGAGAGTATGATGTCGTAGTAGGTTGATGGAAAAGCTGCAGGGCTAGGGAGTCTGATATGGCAGTAGGCTGACAGAGGACCTGCAGGACTAGGGAGTATGATGTTGCAGTAGGCTGACAGAAAAGCTGAAGGACTATGGAGTCTGATGTGCAAGTAGGCTGACAGACGAGCTGCAGGGCCAGGGAGTCTGATGTGCAAGTAGGCTGACAGACGAGCTGCAGGGCCAGGGAGTCTGATGTGGCAGTAGGCTTAGAGAATAGCTGCAGGACCAGGGAGTCTGATGTGGCAGTAGGCTGACAGAGGAGCTACAGGAGTATGGAGTCTAATGTGGCAGTAGGCTGACAGAGGAGCTGCAGGAGTAGGGAGTCTAATGTGGCAGTAGGCTGACAGAGGAGCTGCAGGAGTATGGAGTCTAATGTGGCAGTAGGCTGACAGAGGAGCTGCAGGAGTATGGAGTCTAATGTGGCAGTAGGCTGACAGAGGAGCTGCAGGAGTATGGAGTCTAATGTGGCGGTAGGCTGACAGAGGAGCTGCAGGAGTATGGAGTCTAATGTGGCAGTAGGCTGACAAAGGAGCTGCAGGAGTATGGAGTCTAATGTGGCAGTAGGCTGACAGAGGAGCTGCAGGAGTATGGAGTCTAATGTGGCAGTAGGCTGACAGAGGAGCTACAGGACCAGGGAGACCGATGTGGCAGTAGGCTTAGAAAAGTGCTGCAGCACCAGGGAGTCTGATGGGGCAGTAGGATGACTGAAGAGCTGCAGGAATAGGTAGCCTGATGTGGCAGCAGGCTGACAGAGGATCTTAAGGGCAAGGTAGCCTAATGTTGCAGCAGGCTGACAGAGGAGCTGCAGGGCTAGGGAGTCTTATGTGGCAGTAAGCTGACAGAGGAGCTGGAGGACTAGGGAGTCTAATGTGGCAGTATTCTGACAGAGGAACTACAGGACTAGGGAATCTAATGTGGCAGTAGGTTGAGAGAGGAGCTACAGGACTAGGAAGTCAGATGTGGCAGTAGACTAAGAGAGAAGCTGCAGGACTAGGGAGTTTGATGTGGCAGTAGGCTGAAAAGGGAGCTGCAGGGCTGGGGAGTCTGATGTGGCAGTAGGCTGACAGAGGAGTTGCAAGACTAGAAAGTCTGATGTGGCAGTAGACTAAGAGAGAAGCTGCAGGACTAGGGAGTCTGACATGGCAGTAGGCTGAAAAAGGAGCTGCAGGACTGGGGAGTCTGATGTGGCAGTAGGCTGACAGAAGAGCTGCAGGACTAGGGAGTCTGATGTGGCAGTAAGCTGACAGAGGAGCTGCATGACTAGGGAGTCTGATGTGGCAGTAGGCTGACTGAAGAGCTGCCGGAATAGATAACCTGATGTTGCAGCAGGCTGACAGAGGAGCTGCAGGACCAGACTAGGGAGTCTGATGTGTCAGTAGGCAGACAGAGGAGCTGCAGGGCTAGGGAGTCTTATGTGGCAGTAAGCTGACAGAGGAGCTGGAGGACTAGGGAGTCTAATGTGGCAGTATTCTGACAGAGGAACTACAGGACTAGGGAATCTGATGTGGCAGAAGGCTGAAAGAGGAGCTACAGGACTAGGGAATCTGATGTGGCAGTAGGCTGACAGAGGAGCTACAGGACTAGGGAATCTGATGTGGCAGTAGGCTGACAGAGGAGCTGCAGGACTAGGGAATCTGATGTGGCAGTAGGCTGAAAGAGGAGCTAAAGGGCTGGGGAGTCTGATGTGGCAGTAGGCAGAGAGAAGAGCTGCAGAGCTAGGGAGTGTGATGTGGCAGAAGGCTGACAGAAGAGCCGCATGACTAGAGAGTATGATGTGGCAGAAGGCTGACAGAAAAGCTGCAGAACCCGAGAGTCTGATGTGGCAGTAGGCTGACAATAAAAACTGCAGGACTAGAGAGTATAATGTCGTAGTAGGCTGATTGAAAAGCTGCAGGGATAGGGAGTCTGATGTGGCAGTAGGCAGAGATGGGAGCAGCAAGACTAGGAAGTATGATGTTGCAGTAGGCTGACAGAAGAGCTTCAGGGCCAGGGAGTCTGATGTGGCAGTAGGCTAACAGAGGAGCTACAGGACTAGGGAGTCTGATGTGGCAGTAGGCTGAAAGAGCAGCTGCAGGACTAGGGAGTCTGATGTGGCAGAATGTTGAGAGAGGAGCTACAGGACTAGGGAGTCTGATGTGTCAGTAGGCTGAAAGAGCAGCTGCAGGACTAGGGAGTCTGATGTGGCAGAATGTTGAGAGAGGAGCTACAGGACTAGGGAGTCTGATGTGGCAGTAGGCTGAGAGAGGAGCTACAGGATTAGGGAGTCTGATGTGGCAGTAGGCTGAGAGAGGAGCTGCAGGACTAGGGGGTCTGATGTGGTAGTAGGCTGAGAGAGGAGCAGCAGGACTAGTGGATCTGATGTGACAGTAGGCTGAGAGGGGAGCTGCAGGACTAGGGGGTCTGATGTGGCAGTAGGCTGGCAGTAGGCTGACAGAGGAGCAGCAAGACAAGGGAGTCTGATGTGGCAGTAGGCTGACAGAGGAGCTGCAGGACTAGGGAGTCTGATGTGGAAGCAGGCTGACAGAGGAGCTGCAGGACTAGTGAGTCTGATGTGGCAGTAGGCTGACAGAGGAGCTGCAGGACTAGGGAATCTGATGTGGCAGTAGGCTGACAGAGGAGCTGCATGACTAGGGAGTCTGATGTGGCAGTAGGCTGACAGAGGAGCTGCAGGACTAGGGAGTCTGATGTGGAAGCAGGCTGACAGAGGAGCTGCAGGACTAGGGAGTCGGATGTGGCAGTAGGCTGACAGAGTAGCTGCAGGACTAGGGAGTCTGATGTGGCAGTAGGCTGACAGAGGAGCTGCAGGACTAGGGAGTCTGATGTGGCAGCAGGCTGACAGAGGAACTGCAGGGCTATGGTGTGATATTATTCCTAACTGCAGGACTAGAGAGTATGATGTAGTAGTAGGTTGATGGAAAAGCTGCAGGGCTAGGGAGTCTGATATGGCAGTAGGCTGACAGAGGACCTGCAGGACTAGGGAGTATGATGTTGCAGTAGGCTGACAGAAAAGCTGAAGGACTATGGAGTCTGATGTGCAAGTAGGCTGACAGACGAGCTGCAGGGCCAGGGAGTCTGATGTGGCAGTAGGCTTAGAGAATAGCTGCAGGACCAGGGAGTCTGATGTGGCAGTAGGATGACTGAAGAGCTGCAGGAATAGGTAGCCTGATGTGGCAGCAGGCTGACAGAGGATCTTAAGGGCAAGGTAGGAGCTGCAGGGCTAGGGAGTCTGATGTGGCAGTAGGCAGACAGAAGAGCTGCAGGGCTAGGGAGTCTGATGTGGCAGTAGGCTGACAGAGGAGCTGCAGTGCTAGGCAGTCTGATGTGGCAGTAGGCTGACAGAGGAGCTGCAGGGCTAGGGAGTCTAATGTGGCAGTAGGCAGACAGAAGAGCTGCAGGGCTAGGGAGTGTGATGTGGCAGAAGGCTGACAGAAAAGTTGCAGAACCCGAGAGTCTGATGTGGCAGTAGGCTGACAATAAAAACTGCAGGACTAGAGAGTATGATGTCGTAGTAAGTTGATGGAAAAGCTGCAGGGCTAGGGAGTCTGATATGGCAGTAGGCTGACAGAGGACCTGCAGGACTAGGGAGTATGATGTTGCAGTAGGCTGTCAGAAAAGCTGAAGGACTATGGAGTCTGATGTGCAAGTAGGCTGACAGACGAGCTGCAGGGCCAGGGAGTCTGATGTGCAAGTAGGCTGACAGACGAGCTGCAGGGCCAGGGAGTCTGATGTGGCAGTAGGCTTAGAGAATAGCTGCAGGACCAGGGAGTCTGATGTGGCAGTAGGCTGACAGAGGAGCTACAGGAGTATGGAGTCTAATGTGGCAGTAGGCTGACAGAGGAGCTGCAGGAGTAGGGAGTCTAATGTGGCAGTAGGCTGACAGAGGAGCTGCAGGAGTATGGAGTCTAAAGTGGCAGTAGGCTGACAGAGGAGCTGCAGGAGTATGGAGTCTAATGTGGCAGTAGGCTGACAGAGGAGCTGCAGGAGTATGGAGTCTAATGTGGCGGTAGGCTGACAGAGGAGCTGCAGGAGTATGGAGTCTAATGTGGCAGTAGGCTGACAGAGGAGCTGCAGGAGTATGGAGTCTAATGTGGCAGTAGGCTGACAGAGGAGCTGCAGGAGTATGGAGTCTAATGTGGCAGTAGGCTGACAGAGGAGCTACAGGACCAGGGAGAACGATGTGGCAGTAGGCTTAGAAAAGTGCTGCAGCACCAGGGAGTCTGATGGGGCAGTAGGATGACTGAAGAGCTGCAGGAATAGGTAGCCTGATGTGGCAGCAGGCTGACAGAGGATCTTAAGGGCAAGGTAGCCTAATGTTGCAGCAGGCTGACAGAGGAGCTGCAGGGCTAGGGAGTCTTATGTGGCAGTAAGCTGACAGAGGAGCTGGAGGACTAGGGAGTCTAATGTGGCAGTATTCTGACAGAGGAACTACAGGACTAGGGAATCTGATGTGGCAGTAGGTTGAGAGAGGAGCTACAGGACTAGGAAGTCAGATGTGGCAGTAGACTAAGAGAGAAGCTGCAGGACTAGGGAGTTTGATGTGGCAGTAGGCTGAAAAGGGAGCTGCAGGGCTGGGGAGTCTGATGTGGCAGTAGGCTGACAGAGGAGTTGCAAGACTAGAAAGTCTGATGTGGCAGTAGACTAAGAGAGAAGCTGCAGGACTAGGGAGTCTGACATGGCAGTAGGCTGAAAAAGGAGCTGCAGGGCTGGGGAGTCTGATGTGGCAGTAGGCTGACAGAAGAGCTGCAGGACTAGGGAGTCTGATGTGGCAGTAAGCTGACAGAGGAGCTGCATGACTAGGGAGTCTGAAGTGGCAGTAGGCTGACTGAAGAGCTGCCGCAATAGATAACCTGATGTTGCAGCA